>NW_020174226.1:449994-451522 GCF_003031525.2 Neophocaena asiaeorientalis asiaeorientalis | reverse complement strand
GCCCTCCGGTCCCTCCCCCACCCCCTCCCCTCCGGTCTCTCACCTGCGGCCCCGACCGGGGAATGAGCTGGGGAGACCCAGGGCCTTCCCGCGGGGATCGATGGGAAGGCGGGGCCCCTGCAGCGGCGGTGTACGAGTGGGGGCCGGGGAGGGGGCGGGGGCACGCTCCCTCCCAACGGCCCCCGGCGCGAGGCACCCAACCTTTATCGGCGGCCTCTCGCGCACACAAACCCCGACGTCGCCGTCAGTGCGTCAGGACGCCACGTGCGCAGAGGCCGCGCCTCCGTACCCGCCATTGGCCGCCGGCTGTGGCGGCCCTTCCTGGCGCAGGCGGCGCGAGGCATCTTGGGAGTTGTAGTACTCTCGGGACCCCGACCACTCGGTCCTTGCGGCGGTCGCGGAGGTCGGCCCAAGGCCGGGGAAAGCTGGGTTGGGACGCAGGGTCGCACGTTCCCCTTTATTAGCATCGACTCCCTCTCGTCTGTGGTAGAATCCTCTCCCGCGGCGCGGTTCCCGAGCAGGCGTCGCCCACCAGGGATGTGGTCACTCCTGGCCTGGCCCCACGACCAGGCCCTCGGGGCTCCCATTTTTTCCCCCGTTGGGGAAACTGAGGCCCGCAGTGCTTCCTGCCCCGCAAAGGTACCACGTGCTTGCGGTTCCCGGGCGTCTGTTGCATTCTCGCTAGTGCGGCTGTTGGGGAAACTGGGCCCTGCTATGCAGGGGGCTGCCCAGGGCACCAGGGACCCCTGCCTCCTTCGCAGCCTGGGGGCTTAGGGGAAAACGGGGCTGTCCTGAATCCCCTCTCCCTCCTTCCATGTTCAGCTCTCACCAGCCTCGGCCTCTAAGTCAAACTGACTTTTCTGCGAGTCATCCAACTGGTTTCTCAACCATGGCACTGGTGACATTTGGGCGGGTCTTTCTTTACTGTGGGGGCTGTCTTGTGCCTTGTAGGGTGGCTAGAAGCATAGTGGCCTAACCCTAACCCACTAGAGGCCAACAGCCCTCCTCGCCACCGGGCTCCCCTCCACCACACGTTATGACAGCCGTCTCCAGACCTGGCTGCAGGTCCCCTGGTTGAGAACCACTATTCTAAGGCAATCCTCTTCAGCCTGACAGCTACGCTTACCGCGTCCCTTCTCAACTACCGGAAAGCCCCTATGCTAGGTGGGGTCCCATTACATGCTCAGCGGCACTCATCTCTGTTGTAGGACAGACGGATGGGGTCTGACTTTGCCACCCAGGTGTCCCCAACAACCAACAAGGGGCTTAATCAGAAACAGACGGCACTCTGTTGAACGAGCGAATTTTTACAGCCTCCCATACAGTTTCCCAAGGCCCCCAGGCAGGCTGGAACTCAGGCGTGATCTGAGTTGTTGGACCTGTCCCTGCCCCGCAGGGTCTTTATGAAATCTGCAGTGAATTCATGCATATAAAACCCTTGGCTTCCAGCTCAGCCCAAACGTTCCTCTCACTTCAGCTTTCACCTCCCCTGCCAGAAACGAAGCTGCCAGAGGCACTGGGGGCGGCG
>NW_020174226.1:432242-449848 GCF_003031525.2 Neophocaena asiaeorientalis asiaeorientalis | reverse complement strand
GGGGAGGGACACCTGAGGAGAGTTCTGAGCTGTTAAGGAGTAAAGAGGGGAAAGCTAGGAAGAGGAGAGACCTGCAGGCCCTGCCCCCTGGGGTCTGTATCTCCTCAACACATCAGGCTCTGGTCGCTAACAGAGGCTTGGGGATGGAGGGAGGATCCCCTATGAGTAACTGGCTCCCACTCTCGGGGCCTGGTGCCTCTTTGGGGAGAAAAAAAAAAAAGTTGTGCAGATTTGACAGGCTCATTTTCAAGACAGCAGTAACAGCCCTGTGGTGTGAGTGATGGGACGCTAACACCGTGTCTGGCTCTCCAGGGACACGGCCGGGAAGAGGAGTTGTCCTCCCATCCATCCCTGAGCTGGAGCTCTCATGGAGCCTTGTATGTGGAGTCCTCTGCAGCTGACACAGATATCATAGAAAGTTATCAGAGGCACCCAGTCCAGATTCTGTAGTGTCCAGACTCTCAGTCCTTACCCAGGACCCTCCCCAGATCTTGCCCTAGGAGCTGGGATATAGCAACGGGGGCTTGGGAGGGGGCAATAAAAGTTCGGTCCCAGTGAGTTTACAAAATCTACAGGGGGTGAAGGGTGGCAATAAACAAGACATAATAAATAACACGTATCCCATGTTATGTACCCCAATAAAGATGTTAAAAATAAATAAATAAATAAATAAATAAATAACACGTATCCCATGCTATATGCCGCTAAGCGTCTCAGAGAAAAAATACAGCAGGAGAGATGGGCGTGGGGGCATGTCCAGAGCTGGGGCAGTGGGTGAAGACTTGATGTGGGACTAAGCAAACATCTGGACATACGCCTGTCCAGTCCCCAGGCATCCTTTTTTTTTGGCCGCGCCACACGGCTCGCGGGATCTTAGTTCCCTGATCGGGGATCAAACACCAGGGATTGAACCCACGCCCCCAGCAGTGGAAGCGCAGAGTCTTAACCACTGGACTGGCAGGGAAGTCCCCCCAGGCATTCTTATTTCTGGCCAACAACACCCCGCCCCAGGTATTTTTCGCAACCCCTCCCACTAGATCAGGCATCCCATCCAGCCCCAGTCCCTCTGAGCCCCCTGCCTTGCCAGCCAGGTGAACCATTCTTCCCATGGGGGACAGGGATGGGTGTGGGGACTGCAGTCTTTGAAGGTGGCCAAGACTACCCACCCAACACTTCCCTGGGCCCAAGGTTGTCACTCACGTCCCACAAGCCCTGTGTGCACGTGGGGGTGTCTCTGCATTTACCCCCATCCCAGCCAAAAGGATTGGCAAGGTCTGCACCCCCATCCCAAGGAAGTAGTCGAAGGAGAGGAGAAACCCTGGTAGGAATTGGGGAGCCTAGCCCTTCCCTCTTCTCTACTCTCCCTCACCCATCCCTACCAGCCACACTCCAGGTAGTGGGGGACGTGTGCCAGGCTTCTGGGGCACTCCAGCTCCAAGGTGGCTCATCCAGGATCAGAGTCTGGGCCCTGCCCGCTCTGATTACAGAGCGTGGAGGGGGCTCAGGTCCCACTCACCGTGCACCCACCAGTGCTCCTGGACCCCAGACACCTGAGCCTTTCGGCCAGCCTCCCTTCCCTCTAGAAGTGGGGGTTGTCCTGCTGTGTGGACATTCGATTCTGGTTTTGCCCACTCAGTCCAACACCTTGGTGACAGCACAGCCTGCACTCACTGGAGAAGAGAGGATTGGGGTTGGGGACACCTCTCCCTGGAGCAGCCCTCACCCAACCCCCCAGAGGAGGTGGCTGGGGCAAAGACAGGACTCCCAAGGCCAGAGACTAAAAATAAAATATCCTACAGACGTAGAGAACAAACGTATGGATACCAAGGGGGAAAGTGGGGTGTGGTGGTGGGATGAACTGGGAGACTGGGACTGACATATACATACTACTATGTATAAAATAGAGAACTAATGAGAACCTGCTGTAGAGCACAGGGACCTCTACTCAGTGCTCTGTGGTGACCTAGATGGGAAGGAAGTCCAGAAAAGAGGGGATGTATGTATACGTCTGGCTGATTCACTGTGCTGTACAGCAGCGACTGACACAGCAGTGGAAAGCAGCTCTACTCCAATAAAAAAGTAAATAAAAAATAAAATAAAATATCCTTTTTCACATAAGTGGGGTAAAAAGAGCAGAGATACACTTTAAGTGGGGGGGAGGGTAGGGGGCAGGCAAGAGAAGTCCCCAAGTCACAGCTGTCAGCTGTCCCAGGAAGAAGGAACCAAGGGGCCAGGCTGTGCCTCCCACAGACTGAGGATGCTCCTTTCCAGCATCTCTAGGGGTTCTCATGGGGTGCCCGAGCCTGCCCTGCCCTGCCAGGCCTCTCCACATGGAAGGGGCATCACCCTCAGTTCACTGGGGTTGGCAGGGCAGTAAGTAAAGGCTCTCTGAAGGTTCTTGGCCAGGCACAGAGCTGGAAGTGATTCCTGCAACCAGGAAGGGACTTAACTGGGGGCAAGGCCAGGGTCTCCAGCCCCAGTGTCCAGCTCCATCCAAGGCCTATCTAGCGGGTCTCACATGCATGTCAGAAGCCCATGGAGGCTGCCCAGGGCATGGGAGCCAGAGGAGACCCTCACCCAGCCTTGGGGGAAATGAGGGCAGACTCCCTGAAGGAGGACAGTTCACAGGGTCCCATCTGTGTGGGGAAAACAGACCCCTCTGTTTGTTTTTTGTTTTTTTGGCTGCGTGGCAGGCGGGATCTTAATTCCCCAACCAAGAATGGAACCCAGGCCCTCAGCAGTGAAAGCGCAGAGTCCTAACCACTGGACCACCAGGGAATTTCCTAGATGTCTTTCTATATGTAATATATATAATCTCTCTAGATAGACAGATAGATAAATAGATAGATAAAGATAGAGCCTATTGGTTCTGTTTCTCTGGAGAACCCTAATACAAGAAGATTTTCCTGGGTGGGCCTGATCAAATCAGGCAAGATCTTTAAAGCTGGGTCTAGAGGTCAGAGCAGTGGAATATCAGTGATTCTCCTGCTGGCCTTGAAGACACCAGCCTCCAAGGGTTCTACAGATGCAAGGAAATGAATTCTGCCATGCGAGCTTGGAAGAGGACCCTGACCTCAGCCTGCACCTTGATTGCAGCCTTGTGAAACCCTGAGCTAAGGACCCAGCTCAACTGTGGTGCCTGGACTCCTGACCCAAGGGGACTGTGAGAAAATTAATACACGTTGTTTTACACCACTGTGTTTGTGGTAATTTGTTATGCAGCACAGATAACAAACACACTTCTTGTGTTGGTTTGCTCGGGCTGCCATAACAAAGTGCCACAGGCTGGGTGGCTTAAACAACGGAAAGTTATTTTCTCACTATTCTGGGGGCTGGAAGTCCAAGATCAAGGTGTCAGCAGGGTTGGTTTCTCCTGAGGCCCCTCTTCTTGGCTTGCAGACGGCCACCTTCTGCCTGTGTCCTCACATGGTCTCCCTTCTGCACCTGTCTGTGTCCAAATTTCCTCTTCTTGTAGGGACACTAGTCATATAGGAGTAGGGCCCACTCTACTGACCTCATTTTAATTTAATTACCTCTTTAAAGACCTTATCTGTGAATACAGTCACATTCTGAGGTATGGTGGTTAGGACTTCAACACATAAGTTTGGGAAGACACGATTCAGTCCATCGCTCTTCTCAGAAGAAAAGATGTAAGGCAAATACGACAGTGTTGGCCCCTCTGAGTTATGGGCTGGGGACACCGGGAACCTGCCACCTGTACATTTTTACAATAAATTTTATGGGGAACAAAGTCCCTCTTGGACTGGGTGAAGAGAGTGCTGCAGCATAACAGGGTGGAGGCAAGGAGGGACAAGCCTTGTTTGGGCTCCCAGCCTGGCCCTGTCACCTCAGTTTCCCCCCCCCACACACTGGGGAGGGATGTAGGGGCAGGGTCAGCGAGGCTTGCAAAGGAGGTTTGGGGCAGGGCCCTGAGCTCCGGGAACTACCTCTGTCCCAAACCCTCCATGGCTCCCCATCACTCTTGCCCTCATAACCCAACTTCTGCCTAGCCTACAAAGCCCCGCGGGTCTGGCCCCCATCCACTTCTCTGACTTCACCTCCTCTCATCACTCTCCCTCTCTCACTCCCTTCAAGCTTGCTCCTGCCTCAGGGTCTTTGCACCTGCTGTGCCCTCTGCCTGGGAAGCTCCTGGCTGCTACCTCTTCCATTAAGGTTGCAAGACAATTATAACCTTCTCAAAGAGGGCCTCTCCAACTGAAGTAGCACCCCTGCCCCATCCGGCCTCCAACTTACTGTCCAGTCTCAGCATCTTCACAGCACATCCAGAACCATAATTTCTTGTTTACAGACGTCTCCCTCCCAGACTCCTACAGGGACAGACAGTGCTTGTCTTGCTCACCACTGCATCCGCAGCTTCTGCACACAGTAGGTGCTCCATAAATGCTTTAAAAAAAAAAAAAATTATTCATTTGGCTGCGCTGGGCCTTAGTTGCGGCACGCAGGATCTTCCTTGAGCGAGCGGGATCTTTCGTTGCGGCATGTAGGATCTCTTATTTTTTTTTTAGTTGTGGCATGCAGCATCTTTTAGTTGCGGCACGTGGGCTCTAAGTTGCAGCATGCGGGATCTAGTTCCTTGACCAGGGATCTAACTCCGACCCCCTGCATTGGGAGCGCAGAGTTGTAATCGCTGGACCACCAGGGAAGTCCCCATAAATGTTTGTTGAATGATTACATGCGCCCCACCCACCCCCAATTCCAAGGGCTGGGATAGGAGAAAGGAACCTGTGAATACCTTCTCATACCTGCAAGTGCAGGTCCTCAACAAACATCAGATGAAGCCAGCCCTGAGCTGTGAGCAACTCTTATCAAGATCGAAAACAGGGGGAGAAGGGCTCAAAAGTGGGGGCCACACCTTGAGGACACTCCAGCGGGGAGTCCCAGCACCAGCCTGGGACGTTGGCGCCCCCTGGTGGAACATCCCCAGGCCAGACCCTGCCGGCCGGCCGGTGGCCCCCAGTGTATTCCAGGCTGGTCTGGCGGTGGGACAGAGCTGGCCAGCAGATGTTGCCCTTGGCTTCTGATGGCTTGGATGTGAGCCCCCTCCTGGAGCTGGGTTAGCAAAGGTCATGCTCCAGCCATGCAGGGGTGGCCCCTTGCCTGTCCTGGGGCCTGAGCTCTGACCTCCAATCCTCCAGAGACCTGGGGGTCTACTCCCTCCTAGCCTCTTGCCAAGGGACCCTGGGCTCTCCCCTCTGGGCCCGAGAGCAACAGGACAGGAAACCTTCCATGCCAACCCACAACACCACACGTATGTCCAGGGGACACACGGACACACACACACACACACACACACACACACACACACACACGAGTCTGCCCAGACCAAGACAGAGAGGCAGTCAAAGTCTGAGAGACACTCAAGAGGTGGTGAAAGGGACAGAGACGGTGAGAGAAGCCAGAAGCACACGAGTGGTGGGAGGCGTCATCAGAGACACAGTGAAGAGGAGAGGGCTGCAGACAACCCAGCGAGGGGCAAGAGAGCCAGGGGGCAGAGGAGGAGAGAGCAAGGGGGATGGAGAGACAACACCAGAGCTGGTGAGAGTCACAGACAGACGGAGAGTCACAGGGGCCGGGGGCGGAGCACAGGGGGCCTGTCACGTCCCCACACCTGTGTCCACGCTGCCCTGTCCTCAGCTGTGGTGAGGCGCATGGGTGGTCCTTGACGTCTGGTCCACCCGCTGCTACTGGCCTCACTGATTGCAGCTCACAGTACACTCCCAAGGGACTGGACCTCTGGCAACCTCTGCCTGGTGGTCCCCACCCTGAGCCCTGCACCTGGCTGGGCCTCTGCCACTGCCACTGCCCACTGGGATGCCACCACTGTGCCGATGCTGCATTTGGCATTGCTGGATGGTGAGTGGGCCTGGGAAGCAAAGGCCTGATCTCGGGCCTATGCTATCTCAAGTTCAGACCCCGGCCTTGCCCCTTACTCGCCGTGTGAGCTTGGAGAATTTCCCCTCTGTGCTACCTTCTTATCCCAGTTTTACCAGTGAGGTAATGGAAGATGGAATCAGGACACAGGATCTCCCAAGTGGTGGCAAGGAGTTTTGTTTGGTTTTTTTAAAAATTATTCCCTAACATTACACTATATCACATTTGATAGCTCTCATTTCAAAAGGACTCCTTGGGACGTCCCTGGTGGAAGTGGCTAAGTCTCTGTGCTCCCAATGAAGGGGGCCCGGGTTCGATCCCTGGTCAAGGACCTAGATGCCGCATGCCGCAACTAAGACCTGGTGCAGCCAAACAAACAAACAAACAAAGTATATATATATATAAACAAAAGGACTCCTATGTTGGGAATCCCCTGGCGGTCCAGCGCTTAAGACTTCGCGCTTTCACTGCTGAGGGTGCAGGTTCAACCCCTGGTCAGGGAACTAAGATCCCACAAGCCGCCTGGCCGGGGGTGGGAGGAAGGACTCCTATGTATATTCTCTTCTTGAGCCAGAGTCTTTTATAATTTGCTGCTGATAATTTTATCAAGGTATCATTTGGAGGACAAAAAGGATATTTATAATAGAGCTTAGAAATAATATACTTTAGTATTTAACAACTATGAGAGCTTTTACAAAGTTCTTAGTTTCCCTCCTAAGGGTTTTTTTCCCCATGTGGGTTAAATCCCCCAGCTCAGCTGCCTGTGACTTTGGGTGACTGTGTGCCCGGACCTCAGTTTCTCCTTCGGGAAATAGGGACACTGATGCCTTCCTGTGAGTGCCCAGGGGCAGGCGGTCTCACCGAGGTGCAGCGTGTCAGGCACTGGGGAACCCTGGGGGAAGCTCTCGCTGTTCTGTGTCTCTCTCCCTGCCTGCGTGCTGGGGGCGCCGGAGGCAGCCCCAGGCTCAGCCTCAGTGGCTGCAACCACTGGCCCAGTTAACGTGGCCTTGAGGGGAGCCCGGGAGGAGCCATCACTGGGGCCAAGCCTCTCCCTCTGTGCCCCGCCTCAAAGACGCTGACGTCCTAACCTGCAGAACCTGCAACTGTGCGACTTGGGGCAAAAGGGACTTTGTAGGTGTGGTGGAGTTAAGGATCTTCAGAGGGGGAGATGATCCTGGATTATGCAGTGAGTCCTTATAAGAGGGAGACAGGAGGGTCGGGGTCAGAAGGAGATGGGGCAATAGAGGCAGAGGGCAGGGCGATGCACTTTAAAGACGGAGGAAGGGGCCACGAGGCAAGGAATTTGGGAGACCTCTAGAAGCCAGAAAAGGCATGGGAACAGATTCCCTCTAGAGCTGCCAGAAGCAACACCTTGACTTTAGCCCGTGGGACCCATCTTGGACTTCTGACCCCCAGAACTGTGAGAGAATCCCTGTGCATGGTTTTGGGTTTTCTTTTAATATATATATTTATTTATTTATGGCCGCGCTGGGTCTTTGCTGCCGTGCGCAGGTTTTCTCTAGTTGCGGCGAGCAGGGGCTACACTTCGTTGTGGTGCACAGGCTTCTCATTGCGGTGGCTTCTCTTTGCAGAGCATGGGCTCTAGGCATGTGGGCTTCAGTAGTTGTGGCTCATGGGCTCTAGAGCGCAGGCTCAGTAGTTGTGGTGCACGGGCAAGTGGGATCTTCCCGGACCAGGGCTCGAACCTGTTTCCCCTGCACTGGCAGCTGGATTCTTAAACACTGTGCCACCAGGGAAGACCCTGTGCATGGTTTTAAGCCACTAGGTTTGCGATAATGTGTTAGGGCATCCGCAGGACGCTCATATACCTCCCGACACAAACCCCCAACGCAGTCTTCTCAGAGCAAACACTGAGACGCTCCCTCCCTCCCACACCAGCGGAGACCAGGTTCCCCCACTCTGGCCAACACCCTCCAGAGACAAGAGGACCCCACTCCCAGCCCCAGGAGCCAGCCCCTCCTCCCTGCCACGTCCCAGCCCCCCGGAAACACAAGGGCCCCCAAGTCCCCCAGTGAAATGCCTTGGGGGGAACCATGCCCATGTTTTCTCTTCCGCTCCTGCCACAGCCTGGCTGTCACCCATGTCACCCACCTGAGCAGCGAGGCCCATACCACAGGTGTCCCCCCTCCCCTCTCCCCTGCTCACTCAGAAGCTCGGGTATGAAATGAAACGCAGGGTTTGGGGGTCAACCCTCCCCCCCGAAGCCAGCCCCTCCTGCAGGCTGGAAGACCTTGGGCACCGGCAAGCTGCTCTCTGAGGCTGTTTCCCTGGGACCCCAGGTCTGGAGCAGAGGGAGGCAAGGAGGCACGGGCAAGTGGGTCTGGAGGTTGGTGAGTGGATGTGGGATGTCTGCCCACAGCGGGGCCTCCCGGCATGCCCCCCGGGGGCCACCTCCCCTCCTTCCCAGCCGGCACCCAAGCCTCCCACCG
Source organism: Neophocaena asiaeorientalis asiaeorientalis (assembly GCF_003031525.2). Classification (NCBI taxonomy): domain Eukaryota; kingdom Metazoa; phylum Chordata; class Mammalia; order Artiodactyla; family Phocoenidae; genus Neophocaena; species Neophocaena asiaeorientalis. The sequence continues at coordinate 441,506 of NW_020174226.1, read as the reverse complement.
CTCCTCCACTAGCCTGCAATCATGGCTCCTCCACGCTAATCACTGCTATCACTGCGGTTGACTCTGCTCCTGGCCTCGCTTCCCTAATGAGGGCTTTGTCCCCTTAATTGGCCATCTCCAGGAGCTTTTCTCTGGCCCCCCACCTACACTGCACTGTCCCAGATCGCAGGTCCAACTATGTGTTAATTGGGCCCTTGGGGGGCACACAGAAAGACCCCTCCCCTCCCTGCCCCCTTGCCTTCCTATGTCAGACCCCCACCTACAGGTGCCTCAAACCTCAGGGATGTTCTAATTGCCCAGGCCCTGCCTCTGCCAGCCCGTTACCCCTCACAGATTTGGGGGGCTGCTTTATGATCAGCATTGTGGGGAGCTACTCCAGATCACCCTGGCCATGCACCCCGGGGCTCCGTCAGCCTCTGGAATCTCCAAGCCCGGCCCCCGGGAGCTGTATGCCTTCGTGACTGAGGCAGCCGCCTATGTGCTGCGCACCCTGCACCCCCAGCAGGCCCAGCCCCCAAAAGGAGGCCCAACCATAGGAGGTTCCTTCACAACCAGATCTGCAGGTGAGGGGAGTGGGGTGGGAGGGGAGCCCTTGGTGTTGGGGAGACCAGGCCCAGACCGAACAGAGAGAAGTGGACCCCGGAGCTGGATGCAATCAACACCAGTATGCATTTACTGAGTGCCAACTGTGCGCCAGGCCCCAGAGACCCATCAGTACAAAGCAGACAAAATTCTGTCTTCATGGAGCTCGTGTTCCAGTGGGCAGGCAGCTGATAAGGGACAGTCAAAATAAAGAGACGAATGATACGGTATGATGCTACAAAGCGGAGGAGCCTTGAAGACGCAGTGCTGAGTGAAAGGAGCCAGACACAAAAGGCAACCTATTGTATCATTCCATTTCTGTGACATATCCAGAACAGGCAAATGCACAGAGCCAGAAAGCAGATTAGTGGGTGCCAGGGGCTGGTGGGGGGTGACGGGGAGAGACTGCTAATAGGTACCGGGTTTCCTTCCAGGGTGATGAAAAGTTCTGGAACTAATTAGAGGTGGTGGTTGCACGACATCATGAATGTACTGAATGCCAGTGAATTACACACTTTAAAATGGTTCATTTTAAGTGATATGAATTTTACCCCGATTTTTACAAACAATATGGTGTGTTCGAAGGTGATAAGTGCTGCGGAGGGCATGCTGGGGGAGGGTTGGTATTTTAGGTAAGGTGTCAGGGAAGGCCTCACTGAGGACGTGACATTTGAGCAGAGACCTGAGAGAGGTGAGGGAAGGAGCCCTGTGGATGTCTGAGGAAGAGCATACCAGGAAAGGGACAGCACGTGCGAAGGCCCTGAGGCAGGAACATCCCTGGTGTGTTCCAGGGCAAGTAAGAAGGCTGGGGTGGCTGGAACAGAGTGAAAGGGGAAGGGAATTAGGTTCAAAAGAAACAGGGGCCTGATCGTGGAGACCTCATGGGCCTCTGGAGGGACTTGGGCTCTGGGCTGGGATGTGGTACAATCTGAAAGGATCCCTCTGGGTGTTGAGCAGAGATCAGATTGTGTAGGAGGCTACTGCAGTGATCCAGGCAAGGGATGATGGTGGCTCAGATGATGGGTGGGGGACTGGGCTGTGGAGATGGGGTCCGACTCTGGGGCTTTTTGAAGGTAGCGCCTTTCTAACCCACACACCACACTTGGCCCCTCTCCCATGGCTCCCCATCGCCCTCAGGACAAAGGCTCTGCCCTAGTAGCCCCTGTTCCCCTTGCCAGCCTCAGCTCCCCATCTAGCACTTCACCATTCAGCCTCTGGGCCTTTGCACATGCTCTTCCCTTTGTGGTACAATGCGGTTCCCTGTCTCCAGGAATGTGGATGGAGACCTCTGTTCCTTCAGGTCTCTGCTCAGCCTGTCCCCACTCTCACACCCACCCAGCAACATCCCACCTTGCCCTGTGCTCTCCCCTCACCCTCTGACAGTAACCATTTTTTGAGGTTGCTGTGTGCCAGGTACAGTGTACTAAGGCCTTGGCATACACTACATCACTTAATGCTCCCAACAAACTCGCACTGTAGGTTCTGTCTTTCCCCTATATTACAGCCAAGGAAGCTCAGAGAGGTTCAATGACTTGTCCAAGGCTACACAGCTAGACAGTTGATACAACCCTAGGCAGTCTGAATCCAGAGCCCATGCTCTGGACCACTTTATAGTCCTGCCTGGATATAGCATCTCAGGGACTTGATGATGATGGTGATGATGGTGATGAGGAGGAGGATGGTGGTGATGGTGATGGTGACAGTGATGGTGATGATGGTAGTAAGGATGATAATGGTAATGATGACAGTCATGGTGATGATAATGAGGATGATGGTGATGGTGGTGATGGTGGTGATGGTGATGATGGTGACGGTGATGGTGATGGTGATGGTGATGATGATGGTGATGATGGTGATGGTGATGATGGTGACGGTGATGGTGGTGATGGTGATGGTGATGATGATGATGATGGTGATGATGGTGATGATGGTGATGGTGATGATGGTGGTGATGGTGATGATGGTGACGGTGATGGTGATGGTGATGGTGATGATGGTGATGATGATGGTGATGGTGATGATGGTGACGGTGATGGTGATGGTGATGGTGATGATGATGATGATGGTGATGATGGTGATGATGGTGATGGTGATGATGGTGGTGATGGTGATGATGGTGACGGTGATGGTGATGGTGATGGTGATGGTGATGGTGATGATGGTGATGGTGATGGTGATGATGATGATGATGGTGATGATGGTGATGATGGTGATGGTGATGATGGTGGTGATGGTGATGATGGTGATGGTGATGGTGATGATGATGGTGATGGTGATGATGGTGATGGTGATGATGGTGATGGTGGTGATGGTGATGGTGATGATGATGATGGTGATGATGGTGATGATGGTGATGGTGATGATGGTGGTGATGGTGATGATGGTGACGGTGATGGTGATGGTGATGATGATGGTGATGGTGATGATGGTGATGATGATGGTGATGGTGATGATGGTGATGGTGGTGATGGTGATGATGGTGACGGTGATGGTGATGGTGATGGTGATGGTGATGATGATGGTGATGGTGATGGTGATGATGGTGATGGTGGTGATGGTGATGGTGGTGATGGTGATGATGGTAGCTAAAATTTATCTGATACTTAATATGTGCCGAGCACTGTTCTAAGTACTTCAGTTTTAACTCCCCGTACTCACTTACAGTGAGTATGAACTCATTAATCCCTGACAGTAACCCCAGGAGGTAGGTGCTCTTATAATCCTCCTTTTTCAGATGAGGAAACTGAGGCACAGAGAGGTAAAGTGACTTGCCAAAGGACCTGCTTTTCTGTAAGTAGGTGGCTCCTCCCAGCTAGCCCAGGACCGTTCTTCAGGAGGTCGTGGAACCAAATTTGAGTAAATGGGAGCCCGGTTCAGCCTAAACACTGCCCCCATACTGCAAGCCACCTTCCACCAGGATGCCCAGCTGTGGCCACACCCAGAATGCTCACCCCGCACACACACATACACCATTGAAGAGGAAAACACTCATGTCCCCAAACAGGGTCCAGTCCTGTGTTCCAGAGCTGGCCTCCCAACTCCTCTTCAGCCTCCTCTGCTCAAGGACCCCACCCCATCTTCAGCCCTCCCCCCAATCTGGACCCTGTGATAATGCCAGCCTCTGGCCTCCCAGGCTCCCTGTCTGTCCTCCCTGCTCCCCAGGGCCAGCTTCTCTGCTAGAGCATCCCAACCTCCCCACCCCCATGCCCGGTTCTACCACGTGCTCCCCAGGGACACAGGCTGCCCACCAGTGGCCTTGAGGGCAGCCCAGGTAGCTCTGAAGCACACTCCCCTCAACACTCAAGCTCAGCCTAGGAAGATCCAGGTCAGAGACAAGCTCTCCTCAGCATCTTCCCACCCACGCCCTCCTCCTCCCTCCAGGTCCGCTCAGGCCCTGCTCCCTCAGGAACCCCCTCCCACCCACGCTATGAAATTTTAACTTTTTGTGAACATTTTTCAAACACACAAAAAAGTCAAGACAGTTGTCTGATGCAGCAGTTCTAAAAAGGTGGTCCCCTAGGCTTCCCTGGTGGCGCAGTGGTTGAGAGTCCGCCTGCCGATGCAGAGGACACGGGTGCGTGCCCTGGTCCGGGAAGATCCCACGTGCCGCGGAGCCGCTGGGCCCGTGAGCCATGGCCACTGAGCCTGCGCGTCGGAGCCTGTGCTCCGCAACAGTGAGAGGCCCACGTACCGAAAAAAAATAAAAATAAAAAGGTGGTCCCCAGATCAGCACCACTAGCACCTCAGCATCACTTAGGAGTGTGTTAGCAACGCAAATTCTTGGACCCCACCCCAGAAACTCGGGGGCCCAGGAACCAGCATTCCCACAAGCCCTCCAGGTGTCCTTCCTGTTGTGCACTGAAGTTTAAGAGCCACTGGCCTATTGATCCCTCATGTAACATCACTTAGATTTTACTGTCCATAACATCTTAGCCTATTTCTTTCATCTATATGTTTTTAAATAAGTTTAAAAGTAAATCACAAATGTCACGACTCTTCAGCCCTAAACACCATTTATCCTTACTTTGTTCTGAAGAGTAGCCCCCGCTCGCCGCAACTGGAGAAAGCCCGCGTGCAGCAACGAAGACCCAATGCAGCCAAAAATAAATAAATAAATATAAATGTAAATAAATATAAATATATATATATAACATAAAATTTTGAACATTTTAAAGTGTACAATTCAGAGGCATTTTGTATATTCATAATGTTTTGCAACCATCACCTCCACCTAGTTCTGGAACATTTTCATCAACCCCAAAGGAGAACCGGTACCCATTAGTATTCCCTCCCCATCCTCCCCTCCCCGCCAGCACCTGGTAACCGCCAATCTACTCTATGTTTCCAGGGATTTGCCTATTCTGGACATTTCACATAAACAGAGTCATACAATACCAGATACTTTTTTTTTTTTTTTTGCGATACGCGGGCCTCTCACTGTTGTGGCCTCTCCCGTTGCGGAGCACAAGCTCCGGATGCGCAGGCTCAGCGGCCATGGCTCACGGGCCCAGCCGCCCCGCGGCACGTGGGATCTTCCCGGACCGGGGCACGAACCCCTGTCCACTGCGTTGGCAGGCGGACTCCCAACCACTGCACCACCAGGGAAGCCCTCAGATACATTTTTAAATAAACCGTTTCCTGGAAGTTTAGCATAGTACAAAAAAATGAACACATCAACCGTGTGGAGTTTAATGAATTTTCCCAAAGGGGCCCCACTGACGTAACCAACACTCAGATCCAGGAACAGGGCATTCCTTGTCCCAGAGACCCTGGTAGTACCTCCTTCCCATGAACCACACATCCTGATTTCTCTCACTGTCGATTGAGTTAGGCTGTTTCTGAACTTTATTTAAATGGCATCACGTATCCACTTATTCTAAGTCTCACCGCTTTTGTTCAACATTATGTTTTTGCATTAACCTGCTAGAACTTCCATAATCAAACACTACAGACTGGTGCAACAGAAATGTATTGATACTTTCTCATGATCCTGGAGGCTGAAGTCCAAGATCAAGGTGTCGGCAGGGAGAGGCCTCTCTCTTTGGCTTCACACGTGGTCATCCCTCTGTGTGTCCTAATCTCCTCTTGCTGGATTAGGGACCATACTGATGATGTCATTTTAATGTAATCACCTCTCTAACGACCCTGTCTCCAAATATAGTCACATTCTGAGGTCCTGGGGGTTAAAACTTCAACAAATGAATTTTAGGGGGACACAGTTCAGCCCCTAACAGTTTGTGAGATCCGTCTGCATTGTTACTGAGGGGTTAGGAATACTGGGGGGAGACCCGTGCAATGGCTATTACAGTCATCCAGGTGGGGGAAGCTGGGGACTCCAACCAGGGGTTAGTGGAGATACTGAGAGGGTTGGTGGAGATGCAGATTCATAACTATTTAGGCAGTAGAATCCACAGGGCATTATGTTATAGTCACATTGCCAGCCCACAGTGCGCCTTTGTGTGAAAATTTTGTTAAAGGCACCCCTTCCTTAAGACATTTTTTACTTTTACATGTTGGAATATAGTCATATTAAATCTAAATGTCAAAAATGTGCGTAGTGTTGGACGAGATGTGCTGCCTTGTGCAGTGCACAAACCCCACAGCTGTTCAGAGCTTCCCTATGAATGGCGTTAAAAAGATTACATTGTCAGACTCATGAAAATGGACCCAGGGCACAGAGAAGAAAAATGTGGAGGGATAGAAGGGACAAATCACTCCTGGGATGGCAGATAGGAGGGGAGTCCTTCGTGGTCACCCAGCTAATGCCTGGCTCTCTCTGCAGGCAGTTTGCCAAGATCGAAGCTGCCACCCAGCGCCTGGCCATATCCATCCTGTCCCAGGAGGCACCTCCCCAAAGATCGCCACCCCAAAGGCCACCTCCACCACCTCCATCCCCCTTCCTGGGGGTGGCCTGTGATGTGGCCCCCACTGGCCCCAGCCTAAGTCTCGCTGCCCTGGACGCCTCCACCCACGACCTCTTTGAGGACATTGTGGTCCCCCCAGAGTGTCCCTCAGCGTCATCTGACCTGTCCCACTGTGTGCTGTGCCAGGCAGACCTGAGACAGGACCCACACTTCTATGACCCCCTGCTCCCTACCCTGCATGCCCTGGGGGGATGGGAGGGAATGAGCTCTCAGCTCCTGAGGGAGGTTGGGTGGGCAGGTGAGAGGTGTCTTGTGCCTGCCATTCTCAGAGGATCCCTGAAGGCTGGGGGACCCGCTCCCCATGACACCCAATCACAACCCAGCCCAGGCTCCCAGACAAACCAGACTGCCCCTCCCTCCGTGACAGTTCTTCAGCCACCGCCCCCCCAGGAGCCCCTTGTCCCATCCACTACCCTCCTGGCAGCCTGTGGGAATATGAACCAAGCCCAGACTCCCACCTCTGACCACGGCCTCATGGGTCTTCTCCCAGGTCCATCTCGGGGGGGGGGGGCAGGGGTTCATGCTCTCCCTCCCCCACCTTCTCCCTTCTTTCTTCCCAACCCCATCTCCTTGGCAACTGTCCCTTCAGCTCCCTCTTACCCTGGTTCACCTCTGCCTAGTGTCTGGTGTCGTCTTATTTATTCCCAAAGATTTGTTGAGTGCCTACTATGTGCCAGGCCCAGGTTTGGGTGCTGAGGATTCAGCAGTGAATAAAACAGATAACATCTCTGCCCTTGTGGAGTTCTCATGGCGGGGGGTAAAGTCGGGGGTACTGAAAATAAATGAGTACATCCATACATTTTTTTAAACACAAGATAAATTTCCAATTTCAGATTGGCATTAGTGCTGTGAAGAAAATAGAACAGCGACCTGATCAGGTGACTACTTGATGTAGGGTGGTCAGGGAGGGCCTTGAATGACAAGAAGGAGCTGGTACTGCGAAAATCTGGGATTCCAGGCAGAGGAACCAGCTCGTGCAAAGGCCCTGAGGTGGGACGTTGGGGGAACAGTAAAGGAGGCCAGCATGGCTGGAGTGGAGTGAGATGAGGGAGAGTGGTAAGAGGTGAGGTTGAGAGACTGACCAAGGCACACCATGAATTGGGGGTAGCTTAGATTTTATTCCAAGCCTGATGGCAAGTTCACTCTCCATCTCTTTCAACCCCATTTCCAAACACAGTCTAAATATTACGAACACCACCGTAGGAGGAAGGTGCTGTGAGATGGGGAAACTGAGGCACAGAGAACGAACTTGCGGGGAGAGGGAGGGATTTCCTGGCTTCCTCGCGCCTTTAACCCTTTCCAGGAAAATGCTTGGATCTCTTTGCTAAGTTTGTCTCTAAACAGAAGGGCAAGGGTTCGAACCCCAGGTCTTCCCCTGCCCTGGGCACAGCCCCTCCCTCTCTCTCTCCTTCTCTCCCTCTCGGCCCCGGGGTTCTGAACTTCACAGCCGCGTTCTCGGTACCCACCGCGCCACTCCGCCTTAAGCCCGCCACTCACACCTGTTACGACTCCCCATTGGTCAGACTGGCTGCTTTCCCGCCCCCTGACGGGCTAATCACGCTCTCAGGAAGGACAGTCTGGCCCACACGCAGCCCCCCCCCACCAGGGAGAAGTAGTGGCGCTTGCGGATTGGCTGGGAGCGGGGGGTGGGGCTGAGCAGAGCTAGACGAGTGCCTATTGGGCGGCTCAGCCCTGGTGGGCGGGACGAGGGCGGAGCCGGGGGCGGGCCAAGTGTCTGGGCTTTGGGAAACATCTACTAGGCCTGCGAGCCCCGCGGGTGGGCCTGAGCGGCGGAAGTCCGGCTGCGGGAGGTAAGTGACTACAGGCCTCACCTGCGGCGGACGGGCCGGGCTCCGTCCCGGCGCCTTCCTGATAAGGCCCTTCTGGCGCTGCGGGGGGACAGACCTCCCCCCCTTGCTGGTGGAGGACAGCCGGGGGAGGACTCCTGCCTGGGCCCTCCAGAATTGGCTAGCCAGGGGCTCGAATTCTCCACGGGCCGCTTCCGCCCTCTCTACCAAGTTGCCGCGTCACCCCTGCGTGGTGGGTGGGTTTGGCTCCCATTTCCTCAAGAAGGAAACTGAGGCTCAGACAGAGCTGAAACTTGCCTAAGGTCACACCGCCAGCTAGTCTCGGCTGCAGAACCGGGTTCCCCAGGCCACATGGGGATCTGAACAGCCCCATTCGCTCCTCAGGTTGCCGCCCACCTCGGGCCGCTCCTCCTCCTCCGCCCTCGGGCTCCCTCCACCCGGAGCTGCGTTCTGAATTTTCATCACTTCCCCAGAGTACCGCCAACTCTGTCTCCTGCCGAGACCCTTCCCCACATTCACCCCCCTCCCACACACACACACATTTTCATCTTCTCCCCCAAATCAGTTCCCCTCTCCAGGTCCCCAGTTAGTCCCTGGAACCTGCCACCCTCGGACCACTGGCAACCTGAGGATCTTCCTTCTATCCCCTCCGACCACAGCCAGGCCCAGCTGCCCCCTCCCCGCTCTGTCCCCGCTGCCTGAACTGGAGCCCAGGCCTCACCCTTGGCCACCTGGACCGCAGTCCCCACTTTCACCCTGGCCTCCACCTCCAGTCCAGCCCCACCGCGGCCAGCGAGGCCTCCCTATTTTATTGTATATTTTGAAAACTTTTTATGGAAGTATATCACATATGTAGGAAAACAGAAATCACAGATACACAGCTCAAATAACTTCACAAAGAGAACGCTCTGGTGTCAACAGCATCCAAATCCAGAAGCCGAACGTCCCCC
>NW_020174226.1:428550-432197 GCF_003031525.2 Neophocaena asiaeorientalis asiaeorientalis | reverse complement strand
CCCCCCATGCACCCCCTCCTTCAACACTGCCGCCCAAGGATAACTGTTATCATAACTTTAATGCCACAGGTTGGTTTTGCTGAGTTCTTGCCTTATGTAAATCTTTTACTGTATTGTATTTATTCCTGACTAGACAACCTGTTACACATTGTCCAAAATTCAAAAGGAACAGACTAGTACACAGTGAAAATCAAATGTCCTTCACACTCTGCCCCTCAGAGGCCTGTCCCTGCAGAAAGAGCCTGTGCCTTATGTGCCTTCCAGGGAGAGCAGATATAGATTGGAACAGTACCTACACTTTTTTTCTTCTTGCATTTTGGCACAAATGGGAGCATTGTTATACACACTATTATGCTTTTTTTTTTTCCTTCACTGTTAACATCTCTTGGACACTTTTCCACGTTGTTACTTAAAGATCTCCCTTGTGATTCTTCCTGGCTGCAAAGAATTCCATAGTATGGGTATACCATAACTTATGTAACCAGTACCCTAACCGTGGATGTTGGACTTATTTCTATTCTTTTGCTCTGGGCAGACGCCCATAATGAATAACCTTGTCCTGTAATGAATAACTTTGTGTCATTTCACAGGTAGGTCTGCAGGATAAATACTTAGGATAATTAGGAGTGAGTTCTCTGGGTCACAGGGTTTGTGCATCTGTAATTCTGAGAAATGTGGGCACATGGTTCTCCCTAGGGGTTCTTGCAGTCCCCGCTCCTACAGCCCAAAGGGAAGCTCCGCCTCACTCTAGACTCCTGTCACTGTCACAGGCTTCCGGACATTCCAGCGCCCCCGCCCCCACCTGACCCTGTCCCTCCTGTCCCGTGGAGAGCTAAGCCTGGAATGGGAGTGAGGAGAGCACTCCAGGTGGAGGGAGCTGCCTGGGCAAAGGCCCTGAAGTGGGACTTGGCCACCGAGGCTGGAAGGTCCGGGTCCAGCGCCTTGTGGGAGGAGGGTACATCGTAGTCCTGAGGACAGAGAGAAGCCATGGGGCCCTGGGGAGAGCTGAGAAATAGGGTCAGCTCTGTGTTTTCAAAAAGGTTGTTTTCTTTCCCTCTCTCTTCACTTCCTCAGAGAGGACTCTGCCAAGATGGATTAGATTCCCTAGCAATCCTAGCACTGGTCACAGTTGTAATTATGCAATTAATTAATTCAGTGTGGTTTTGTTTTTGAGGGAGTTTCCATTCCATTTGTTTTTTGAGACAAAATTTACACAGCATAAAATTCACCATTTTAGCCATCCACTAGTTTTTAAACTTTAGATATGTCACACATAGAAAACATTTTCAGTGGTAGATGTGTTCAGTTTAAAGAATAATCATAGACACCTGTGGGGACTCACCAGCCAGCACTGAAACTTCCCCCGAGTGAGTGTCAGCCGGCTTACCCTCCACTGGGTCCACTGGGTCCACTGGGTCCACAGGGTCTCCGTTTCCTAAACAAATTAACAAATAAGTGAGTAACATGCAGAGAGAGAGGGAGCTGCAGACAAAAGCCAGGACTCCCATTTGTGCAGCAACTCAGGCACCCAGGGACACAAGCCTCTGAGTACATGGACTGGGACATGTGAGACTTGGGGTGTCCAGGGCCCAGATGCTCACTCTGACGGGGGCAGGGAGGGGCAGTCACCCCTCTAGTCCCCACAGGACCTTGGCCTTCATGGACTCCCGTGGGCTTCAGTGTCCTCCCCTTTAGAAGGGCTGCTGGCCAGGTGGCTCTACCAGTCCCCCACCTCTTAATTTTTATATTTCTCTCTTTTTTTTTTTGGCCATACCTCGCAGCATGCGGGATCTTAGTTCCCCAACCAGGGATTGAACCCATGCCCCCTTCAGTGGAAGCACAGATTCTTAACCACTGGACTGCCAGGGAAGTCCCTTTCTTTCTTTTTCTTAAAATTGTGGTAAAATACACATAACCTAAACTTTACCATCTCGACCATTTCAAAGTGTACAATTAAGAGGCATTTAGTATATTCATGATATTGGGCAACCATCACTACTATCTAGTTCCAGAACACTTCCATCTCCCCAGACGGAGACTCTGTACCCCTTTTCAGTCACTCCTCACACCCCCGCACCCCACCCCACCCCTGCTGCCCTGAGGTGGAAGCACCACCAACCCTCTCCCTGTCTCTCTGGACGCAGCCGCTTTGGGTTTGGGGCATTCTGTGTCAATGGACTCCTGCACGTGCCCTTCTGTGACTGGCCTCTCTCACTGAGCATCGCGGTGAGGGGCCTCCGCGCTGTGGCCTGTGTCGTTGCTTCATTCCTTTTTATGGCTGGGTAATATTCCACTCCACAGGTACCCCAGCCTTTCTTTCTAAGACCTGGAAGGGGGTTCAGCTGGTGAGTTTTCCACACGGGTAAACTGCTTTTCAGAGGAGGCAGTCAGACTTGAGGGACCCCAGGCCATGAAGGAGGGAGGTGGTGCAGCTGGGGGAATGCAGCTCTTTTTGCCTCGGGGCTCAAGTCCTGCTCCCTCTGCTATGGGCAGTGGGCCCTCAGTCAGGACACTTCACTACTTAGACCTCGGTTTCCTCCTGGGGGTCGGATCACAGTTGGAGCCTGGGGTATAAGCATGTGGACCCTGGACGTGCAGAGAAGCCCTCTCCCTGCCTGATGCCACTCCCTCAGCCCCTCTGCCCACCCCAGGCCATGGCAGCTGTGAGGCCCGGCCTGGGACGCATCATCCCTGGATCATCCATCCTCTTCCTGTGCGACATGCAGGAGAAGTTCCGCCATGTCTCATTCTTCCCCCAGATCGTCTCTGTGGCTGCCCGCATGCTCAAGGTACAGCCCCTCCTCCCGCAGACCCACCAGTCCAGGGCCCCAGCCCCTCCTCCCGCAGACCTAGGAGTTGGGCCTCCGGCCCCCCTTCGTTGGGCTCAGACCTTTGCTCCTCACCCCAACCCAGGTGGCCCAGCTCCTGGATGTGCCAGTTGTGCTGACTGAGCAGTACCCACAAGGCCTGGGCCCCACAGTGCCCGAGCTGGGAGCTGAGGGTCTGCAGCCATGGTCCAAGACCTGCTTCAGCATGGTGCCCGCGGTGCAGCAGGAGCTGGACGCGCGGCCCCAGCTGCGCTCTGTGCTCCTCTGTGGCTTGGAGACACAAGCCTGCATCTTGGTGAGACCGCAGCTGAACCTTGGGGGCCTCCATTCACACCTGGGACCTCCCCAACCTAAAAAGGGTGTCTTTCCTGACCCAGAACTCTCTATCCTCCCCTTCCTGACCCATGACTCCCCTCCTGACCTGGGACTTTCACCTTCACTAAGGACCCCTCTCTTTACCTGGGGCTCCCATCCTGCCTAGGATCCCGTTGTAATCTGGGGACCTCCTGCCCTGATCTGAGCCTCCCTCATCCCCATCCTGGTTCCCCAATCACTCACCCAGGATCCCTGTTCTTGTCTGGGGGTAGCCCTTACCTCTTTCTGCCCCTAGCACACAGCCCTGGACCTCCTGGACCGAGGGCTGCAGGTCCACGTGGTGGTGGACGCCTGCACCTCCCGCAGGTGAGAGGGTCCCTTCAGGGGTGGGGTGCATGTGGGATGGGTTTGGAGCACCCAGGAAGAACCAGGGGGTGGGATCCCTGCCGAGTTTGCCAGGTGTCTGGGTGTCCAGACCAAGGCACTGACACCGCATGCACACAT
>NW_020174226.1:424768-428534 GCF_003031525.2 Neophocaena asiaeorientalis asiaeorientalis | reverse complement strand
GCCAGAGCGGCGCCTTCCTCTCCACCAGCGAAGGGCTCATTCTGCAGCTCGTGGGTGATGCCACCCACCCCCGGTTCAAGGAGGTACTGACCCCCACGCCCCACACTCTGACCTCCCCCATCTCCTGTGCAAACGGGAAATATCTTTTCAGCACCCACCACATATTCACAGGATACATCCGGGAACACAGAAGGCTGCCGCCTCCAGGGGCGCTAAGTTTTAGTGGGGGGAAACTGCAGGTCAACACCATAAATCAATGAAAGGAGAAGCTGTCTGGCCACGAGGACTGTAGAGAGAGATAAAGCAGGGGAGGGGGCCAGGTGTGCAGAGGAGGGGTTGCCTAAGGTGGTCCAGAGGCCTCCCGGAAGAAGGTGATTTTAGAGTGAGGTAGAGATGGGAGGGAGCCAGGCAGACAGGAGAGAACAGTCCAGCAGGGGCCCTGTAGACGGGAGCCCCTTGACCCTTTCCCGCCACCCTCTCCTCCAGTCTATGGCACTGAGGTCCAGCCTCCACACCCACCACCCGAGTGGCCTTCCTAGTACCCAGGTCTGACCAGGTAGTCCCCACTGCTTCACACCACTAAGGGCCACTGCTTGGCCCTTAGGATAACGGGACATGCCCGAACTTGAGATTCCCAGCCCTCTGAGGTCTGCCCCTTCCCCTCCTCTTAGTTCTGTTGAGCATTTATTGAGCACCTACTATGTGCCAGCCACTGTGGCAGGTCCAGGGGCAATAGCAAAAGACAGTCTGTATTCAGTTTCGCATTGTGGCCTGGAGCTGGGGAGGGAACATGTAGAATGTGTGAGAAATAAGATGGGGGCTGGCAGCTGGGAGGCCCCTCCTGGGGGGTGGCCTTACAGTGGAGACCTGAAAGTACAGGAGCAGCCAGTCATCCAGAAAGTGGTCCTGGTGGAGGGGACAGCTAGGGCAAAGGCCTGGACGTGGGGCTGAACGTGACTTATTCAAGGAACGGTAGCGGGGCACAGTGAGTGCAGGCTGAGTGTGGGAGGAGGGGAGGCAGGGAGGAGCCGGAGCCGAGTCTTCCCAAAGATTTTGGTGGGGGTTGGGAGGGGCAGCCATGGGGGTTTGCACAGGGGGGCTGGACACTGTCAGATCTATGTGTAGTGCCAGGTGGCTAATGGATATGTGGTAGGAAGGGGGGAAACCAGGGTGGAGGCAGCGGCGGGGATACAGGCTTTGCTTATTTTCATTTTTTAATCTCTGCAGGTTAGCATGACAGGGATTGCTGATGGGTGCAAGGTGTGAAAAGGCAGCACAGAGAGAGGATCTGGCTTGAGCGCAGTTGCTCAAGCTCTCTACTGATGGGGGTGGAGGTGGCGGCAATGAGGTTGAGAGGTCAGGTGACCACCAGCGTCTAAGAGGCAGCTGGATAAGTGAGTCCAGAGTTGAGGGGCAAGGCGCGGGCTGGATTTGAGAGTTGAGGGATAAGAGAGGTGAGATTACTTAAGAAGAAGCATGTGTAGAGAAGGAGCCCCAGGAAGGAGTCGGTCACCCTTAGTGGTCCAAGTCAGCAAGGTGGACCGAGATGGCAGATGATCAGGTGCTAACCCTGGTGGCTATGGTGAAAGGGAGGCCCCAAGAAAAGTTTTGAGAAGAGGCAATGGTGGGTTTGGCCAGTTGCTATTAAGGGGGCAAGGGAGATGAAAATGGAGAAGTATCCCTTGGATCTGTCATGGGGATGAGAACCCTTGACGCTTCCTGACTCCCTACCCCTACCCTACAGATCCAGAAGATCATCAAGGAGCCCGCCCCAGACAGCGGGCTGCTTGGCCTCTTCCATGGCCAGAACCCCCTCTTCCGCTGAACTCCCTACCCTGCCTTGAGGGGAGACCGACCACCTTCTCGTCCCTGGGACCTTGGCAGAAGCGCTTTCCCCCCCCATTCTTGGATCCCAAGAGTGGTGCAGTCCACCGGGGGTACCGCCCCCTCAGCAGGGGATGTGGGTGCCGCTTTTCCATTGGACGGCAGCTCCCGGAAATGCAAATGAGACTCCTGGAAACTGGGCGGGGGTTGGCTGAGCCGAGCTGGAGGTGGGGCTCTGCCCCCCCCACCCCACCCCGGGCCACTTCAAGGGGCGGCAAGGGGAGGGAGAGGGAGTGTCACAGGCTGTGTGGGACCCGGTCTCAGAGAATAAACATTGATGTGACTGTGGACTGAACCATTCTTGGGTTTGGGGGGTATCCCGGGGGCGACTGGGGGCTGCGGGCGGTGGCGGAAGAGGGGTCCCCAGCTGGTGGGGAGGGGTAGGTGCCTCTTCTCAACTCCAAGCCGGCGCGAGGCAAAGGCGAGGGCTGGCCACTGTCACATCTGCACCGAAGCCGGCGCGCATCTGCACGGAAAAGAACTGCCGGCCCGGGGTCGCCCAACTCGCTGCCGGTCGCCCCCCCTATCAGCGCGCGCACGCCCAGCCGGGTTGGCTCGCAGACACGCGCTGGCTCTGCCTCCCCTGGCCGGCCCCCCACGTCGCCACCACCCCCGACTCCCCCAGGGTCCCGCATCCGGAAAGTGAGGTGAGCGTGACCGCACCCCGGTGCGGAGGGGGAAACTGAGGCACGAGGGACTTGGGGACGGGGAGGAAGGAAGAGACAGGCATGCGGATGAATGGATGAATGGATGGGAAGGACAGCTTCATCTGAGTGGTCCCTGCTCCCCCAAGACGCAGGAGCCCGGGGATCTACATAGGGGCTCCCAGAATTCTGCAGCCCCCTTGGAAATCTGGGAGTTGGGACTCTACGGACCCCCCAGTCAGGGCCCCTCAGCCCCTTCAGAGTCTTAGTCCTCCCCCCGCCCCCACCGCATCCTTGGGTGCCCAAGAAGGCAATCTGAGTCCCCCAGGGACCCAGGCATCAGAGCTCTCAGCCAGACCGCCCCGCATTGGGGAAACAGAGCCCCCCCACCCCTGGATCCCAGACCCCTCCCAGAAGTCCCGGTCACCGGACCCCGCGGTCAGAGCGCCCAGCACCCCCTCTCTCCGCAGGGATCTAGGAGTCCTTGCCTCCCCCCTCCTCCAGGAGCCCCTGGGACCGGGCGCCGGCGCCCCCGGCCCCCGCCTTTCGGATCCAGGTGTCCCCCCCTCCTCACCCCCCCGCCTGAAGCTTCGCGTCTCGGAGGCCGCGCTCGCGTCGCCATGGCAACAGGAGTCTATTTTGCGCTGGGAACC
This sequence comes from Neophocaena asiaeorientalis asiaeorientalis, assembly GCF_003031525.2. NCBI lineage: Eukaryota > Metazoa > Chordata > Mammalia > Artiodactyla > Phocoenidae > Neophocaena > Neophocaena asiaeorientalis. The sequence continues at coordinate 425,353 of NW_020174226.1, read as the reverse complement.
CCCAGCTCCCGCCGCAGCGCCCCCCCACCCCGCCCCTCCAACCTGAGCCTGAGCGAGAGTGGGGGGCCCGGGGAGGGAGACTGGTGGTCCGGGGTCGGGGGGAGACACAGAGACACTCAGAGGGACAGAGATTTGTAGGAAATCTCTCTAGGAAAGACAGAGACACGGAGTCAAAGAGGTAGCGAGAGATGGGGATGTGGAAACGGGGAAGACACAGGATGTAGAGAGGCAGAGACTGGGCAGAGGGAAGGAGAAAATGTTGGCACACAGAGGAGACTTGGGACAGAGACTGAAAGATGCAGAGATGCGATGAGACACGTAGAGAGAGACAGGCTCAGAGAGGCCGCGCGACCCAGGGCACCTCCCGATAGAGATGAGAGATCCGCCGGCAGGCTGAGGGAGAGGCGGTGGGAGGCGACGTCCCGGGAGGAGGTAAGGACACGGAGACGCAGAGACTCCCAGAGACAGAGACATAAGAGACAGGAAGGCCTAGGGACCTGGGCGGGCCGCTGGGAGTGCGTGGGGAGGGTCCGCATCTCTCCCTCAATCCCACCTCCCACCTCCCAGGTGGCGAGCCGGAGGCGG
>NW_020174226.1:419837-424643 GCF_003031525.2 Neophocaena asiaeorientalis asiaeorientalis | reverse complement strand
GCTGCCGCCTTCTTCCACATGCCTAACTCAAACCCACCATCAACCCCAGATATTCCTAGGAGGCCGTCCCTTTGCACTCGGACACCGCCCACACTCAGCCCCACCCCGCTGCCACCTGCGGACCCCTCTCCAGCACTGAGCTGCTTGAGGTCAGGGCTTCTGGCTTTTTCTGGGTCTCCTCCCCTCTGCGGGTCTCTATCCTCCTCTGGTTCTCTCTTTCGAGCTCTCTCTCTCTCTCTGTCCTTCAATCTCTGATCCCCAGTCCTCTGGGTCTTTGCCCCACCCCCACCCCGTCACTGCTCGCCCTCTGGGTCTCTGCCCTCCCAGGGCTCTGTCCTCTTTTCTTTGGCTATCTGTACTCCCTTCTCGTCATCTCTGTTCCTCTCTCTTTGGGCCTCTGTCCCCCTTTTTCGCCGGGTCTCTGTCCCTCTCTCTCTTTGGGTCTCTGTCTCCCTCTCCCTGAGTCTCTGTTCCCCTCTCCCTGGGTCTCTGTCCTTCTCTCTGGGCCTCTACCCCCACCCCGAGGGCTCTCTCCCCCTGCCCCCCGCGCCCTGTTCTAGCTCTCATTCTCTGCTGCCAGGCATCTCAGAAGGCAGTCCTTGCCCCCAGAGCCCAGCTGGCAGGGTCAGGAGAGGCGGGGGTGGGGGGGCTGTGAGGCACAGCGCTTGCAGGGGAGCGGGTGGGGGAGGGGCTTCTCTGGGAGCTCAGGACCGAGTGGGGCCTGCTCTGGGACCCCTCCTCACACTGGCTCCCCTGATCTCTGTCCTCACATCTCTGTCTCTCAGGTCCTGGGCTGGGGTGCTGGGTTCTGGCCCCGAGCTGCTAGGTGTGTGTGGTGTGGGGAGGGAGATCGGGGTTTGGGGGGCATTCCTCTCCAGCTGTGAAGGAGGAGTGTGCCTTCCGGTGTGTGCTGGGGGGCTGTCTGGGTGTGTCTGGTGGAGGGCCACATGCCTGCTTCCAGACTCTCCACCACTGGGTTCTCACTGGTGTGTGTGCCTACGAGGTTGCATGACTGTGGGCTGTGATGTGTGCCACTGCGTGCCCACGTGCAGCTGGCTGGGGCAGGTCCCTGGCCATGTTCTGGAGCTGTGTGTGGTCCCAGTGTGTCAAGGTGTCTGAGACTGTGTCTGACTCTTGTGTGCTGTGGGTGGGAATGCCCAGAAATGCATGGTTGTGTGTCCACATGGAGCTGTATTGTGTGTTTGGGGAGGAGGGAGGCTCAGGTGTGCCGCCAGGATGACATTGGGCCCTTGCGTGTTGTGTCTGGGACACTGTGTGGGTGTCCTGTGCTCTGTGTCACTGTGCGTATATAAGCTCTGTTGTGTGTCTGTGTATAGTTTTGTGTGAGGTAGAGGAAGAACTGGTCCTCTGTATCCTTGTGTGTGGACCAGCTGCTGTGTCTACAGTGTGTCTCCTCCCCACCTAGAGGTGCTGCCCTGCATCAGGAGGTGTGAGGCAGGGACAGGAGGCTACAGGACGCCCACTGGTTGAGGGGCTGTGCGTGTGTGTGTGTGTGTGTGTGTGTGTGTGTGTGTGTGTGTGTTGCTGGGTCGGAGGGGATGTAGGCTGCTGCTCCTCCTGCCTCACTCCCCAGAGTTGTCAATGGCCAAGAGTTTCGTTTCCCTGGCTCTGTGCGTGTGTGTGAAGTTGGAAGGGACAATGGGACTCTGTTAGCAGAGGGAGAAATTCTGTCCATGGAGCCCAGCCAGAGGCTTGGCACAGCACAGGGACTGAGAGGGCAAACTGCTACCCCTGCGGGGCAGATGAGACAAAGGTTCCCCTAGCCCAATGCAGCTCCCTAGCATCTATGATTTAGCAGACAGATGGTACCCTTGCATGTGTTTGAAAAGGTACCCCTTCCCACAGATGGATGCAGCCCCACCAGATGCATTCTTAGGAAGGAGAGCGCGGCTAGATTCCAGCCTCTCAGCCAGACCCTCTTGTGCAGTACACAACCTGCCCAACCATATGTGGCAGCCCTCGTATGAATGAAGGAATCCACATCGCCACACACGTGTCACTCTCAGAAGTGGTGTGTCTGTGTGCATGACAACCCATGTTTCTCTGTGGGATAATGCATCCATGTGCTGTGGGTGGTGGTGCCCTGAGTTCAAAGCCTAGCACCATTGCTTGGGCACTGCGACATCACCTGACCTTTGTTGGTTGGTTTTTGTTTCTTAACTGTGGTAAAATACACGTAACATAAAATTTAGCGTTTTAACCATTTTAAGTGTACAGTTCAGTGGCATTTAATATATTCACAATGTTGTGTGACTACCACCACTATTTAGTTCCAGAATATTTTCTTCACCCTGAAAGGAAGCCCTGCCCCCATTAAGCAGTCTTTCCCCATTCCCTCCTGCCCCCAGCTCCAGGCGACCACTTATCGGCTTTTGTCTACATGGATTTGACTATTGCAGACATTTCATATAAATGGAATCATACAATATGTGACTTTTTGTGTCTTGCTTTTCTCTCTTAATGTTTTTGAGGTTCTTCATGATGTAGAATGTATTGGTGCTTCGTCCCTTTTTATGGCTGAATAGTATTCCACTAATGGATAGACCACATTTTGTTTACCCATTCATCAACCGATGGACATTTGGGTGGTCCCCGGTCTGGGGCTGTTGTAAATCATGCTGCTAAGGACATTTGTGTTTTTGTGTTAACATGTTTTTCAATTCTTTGGGACATATGCCTAGGAGTGGAACTGCCGGGTCATGTGGTAACCCTATGTTTAACTTTTAAGGAACTGCCAATCTGCTTTCCAGAGTGTGGGCCAAGGCACTTCTAAGATGCCCGTTAAACACCAAGTGGAGGCATCCAGCAGGCAGTCTGGCGGTGAGCTCAGGGGAGGGGCCGGAGCAGAGCTAAAAGCGAACTTTGAGGCCCCAGGTGCAGCCTCCCATAGCCCTCTCCCCATCCCAGGCCCCAGCAGTTTTTCATAATGGTGTGGTCCCTAGATACATGTGCATTCAATGGGAAGGAATAAAGGATAAAAATAATACCAAATCCACCCACCCTCTCTCCCCCTTCCTTGCACTGCTTTTATTTCTTCATGGCCTCCATAATGTCTTAGTGTTTCTTCATAACAGTTTTCAACGTGCATCCCATTAATTTGTGTCTGCATACTGGCTTTTTCCCCTCACCAGAAGGCAAACCCCATAAAGACAGAGGAGGAACCCTGTGGTTCATCTACTGCTGCATCCCCAGCCTCAGTAAACACTGCTGAAGGAACCCCTCCTGCCAGCCTGTTGCCATACAAAACAGCTGGGCGGACCTGTCCCATCTGGCCCCTCCCATCCTGTTCACCCTCCTATAAGTATAGCACCTGCGCTAGGCCAGGCACTCCCTAAACTCTCTACACATATGAAATCGGTTCGTCTTTCCAACCACCCAGTGATAGCCATCCTTACCCCTGGTTTACAGATGGGGAAACTGAGGCACATGGGGACTTAGGTGTATCCAGTATCAGGCACCTGGCACATGGTGGAGTTGGGGGATGAACCACTACTACCCTGACTCTCCAGCTGTGCAAGGAGACACGTCAGACCTGAAACCGTGAGCATGGGTGTGTGTGTGTGCGTGAGAGAGAGACAGACCACAGAGAGAGAGACAGAGAGAGAGAGACTGAGGCTCAAGATCCCTTGATTATCAGACGTAAATACAAGAGAGAAGTAAGCACTGGGGAAACTGAGGGCCACGTGGGTCTAAGGCAGCAGTTCTAGCTGGGGGCAAACGTGCCCCCCGGGGGGATATTTGGCAATGCCTGGAGGCATCTTATGTTAACACGATGTGGGGGAATGTGAATGCTCCTGGCATCCAGCAGATACTGCTGAACACCCTAAATGCACAGGATGGGCCCCCACAAGCAAGTACATTCTGTGCCCAGATGACAGTAGCGCCCAGGGTGAGAAACCCTGCACTCCCTCTTTCCACCTCCTGGTCTATGAACTCAGGTTCTCAACTCCGGTCTCTCTCTCTCCTTCTCTCCTCCCCATCTGCTCTTCTTTCTCTCTCCTTCCCCATCTCCCCGACTCCTCCCATCTCACCCACCCCACCATGCGTCTCCCTTCATTGCCTCCCTTGGTCCCCCACTGACCCATCCCAACCTCCTCCCCACTCTGCCCACCTCTGCCCTCCCTCACATGCATCTCACCTCTGGCTTTCCCCTCTGCCCTCTCTCCCTCACCTGCCTCCATGGTTTCTTCTCCCTCCATCACATCTTTCCTCTGGTTTCTGTCCACCTCTTATTTCTTCGCACCCCCGATGCCACTGTCGACTTTCCCATTCTTTCCTCCACCACTCATCACTCACTCTGATCTTTCTCTGCCATTATCATCTCCCTTCTCCTTCCGCGGTGTCTGGACATCCTCCTGTTGCTCCCCCATCACCGTGCACTGTCCCGTGGGACTGCCAACTTTGGGTCCATACATGTCCCCTCCATCTTTTCTGTTTCTTGGCTTGTGCCTCTCCGTCCTTCTACCTTCCTTTGGCCTGCCTTCCTCATCGTCTCCGGCCCCCATCTCCACATTTCTCCCCCTCCGGCCATCTTTCTCACGCCCGCCGTTCCAGCCTCGGTTCTCCCCCCAGCCTGGCTGCCCCATGCCGGCCCTCCTGCTCCTCGGGACCCTCCTGCTCCTGGCCTCGACTACCGGCCAGGCTGGGACGCGCCCGTCCAACGCCACAAGCACCGAACCCCCGGGCCCGCTGCCCGCCCTGCTGGCGCACCTGCGGCGCCTGACCGGGGCGCTGACCGGCGGCGGGGGCGCGGCGGGCCCAGGGGCCAACGGAACCAGGACCAGC
>NW_020174226.1:376880-419737 GCF_003031525.2 Neophocaena asiaeorientalis asiaeorientalis | reverse complement strand
ATCAGGGAGTGGGGCCGGTGGGGGGTGGGGCGGCAGGGTGCAGGGAGTATGGCCAGAGACTGAGGCAGCCACCAGGAGCGCAGAAGCCAATGCCTTGGAGAGATGGGCGGGACATGAGAATATATGTGACTTAAGTGGCAGTCTATGGAGTGACCGGGTAGGCTCGGGCCTTCATTCATTCAACAAATATTTCTTGAGCACTTTCTGTGAGCCAGGAGCTGGGAACACAGCAGTGAACAAAACAAAGTCCCTGCACCGAGGAGTAAACCTGGTTTCCAATCCCAGGTCAGCTGCCTGCGGGCTGTGTGACCCTGGGGAATTTGCTTAAACCTCTCTATGCCTCAGTTTCCTCGTCTGTACAATGGGCCTAATAATTGTTCCCCACCTATTCAGACTGTAATGAAGATTACCTGGGTTAATTCATGTTGAGTCCTGGTACCTGGTAAGCCCTCAGTAAATGCTGGCTACCGTTATCATTAAGACAGTAAGCAAGGAAACACACGTGCAATACACTTTTAGATCCTGATAACTGCTGTGAAAAAAATAAAGTAGCATAACGAGTTGTGAATGGGAGGGACAGTGTTGTTTTACACGAAGTGGTCAGGAAAGGCCTCTCTGAGCAGAGACTTGAAGGAAAAGAGAGAACCAAGCAGATATCTGTGGGAAGGGCATTCCAGGCAGAGAGGAAGCCATAAGTGCAATGGCCCTAAGGTGGAGTGTTTGCAGGACAGCGAAGCAGCCCATGCAGCTGGAGTGCAGTGGGTGAGGAGGAGGTGGACAGAAGTAGGCAGAGGCCAGGTTTATCCTAAGTGTGATGGGGGAGCCCTGAGCTCCGTGTGTCACCATCTGATCCCTGGGCTGTGCGTGTGAAACTGCAAGGGATAAGGGCAGAAATGGGGAGAGCAATTGGAGACTGTGGCAATAACGGTGAGAGATGGGGCTGGTAGAAGCAGAGGTGGTGACAAGTGCTCCGAGTTGGGATACATTTTGGAGGGCGAATCCACAGGATTGCTAAGGGCCGTGCAGGAAAGAAAAAGAAGAGTCAAGGGTGATTCTAAGGTTTGGGGTCCACATAGCACCCTTTATTGCCATGGGGAAGGCAGCAAAAGGAACAGGAGTGAGGTCCCAGGTTCAGGGTGGGGCAGGGCCACAGAGAGGACGATGTGGGAGGGACCGCAGAAGGGGTAGGGTCCAAATAAATAGGGGAAGGGGCGCTTCAAGCAGGAAGTGTGGTCCGAGGGACCTTGGGGCAGGCGGTGCTCAGATTGATATTAACAAGGGGCGTGGCCAAAGGCTAGAAGCCGAGCTGAGCTAACGGATACACCCAAAGGTGAGAACGGAGAGGGGAAAGAGGCCTGCGCCCTCCCTCTCCCCACCCCCAGCCCCAGTCCCCAGGCCACTGACCATCCCTCTGCCACTTCTAGGGCTCTGGTGGACATTCTGAGGCATCAGGCGGGGCCTGGGACCCGCCCGGACCGGGCACGAAGCAGCTCCCTAACCCCGGGGGTCGGGGGTCCCGACAGCATGCCCCCGAGGACGCCCAAGAACCTCTACAACACCGTGAAGCCCTCCAATCTCGGTGAGTGAGAAATGGGGCTTCGGCTGCCGCCTCTGCTGCCTCTGCATCTGCCCCCACCCCTCATCCCTGTAGCTCCGCCCTCCACGGATGGCTCCATCTCCCATTGCCCAGGCCCTGCCCCTAGCCACAGCCTGCTGTCTCTGCCTTCCCTGAACCGTTATGGCCGACACCTGTTTTGGGCAATGCACTGGACTTTGCAGTGAGCCAGACCTCCTCCCTGATCTCCTGTGGGCACCCTGGGTGGGAACCCTGGGTGCTACGATGGATGATTTAGATTTAGACATTCTCAACCCCTGCACTTGAGAAACTCATGTCAGACCACCCAACAGCCAGTGACACACAAGGACTCAGTAACTGAATTATAATTTGTTGGGAGCCAGACGCCTGGATTCAAATCCTGGCTCTACCACTGTGACCTAGGGCAAGTGACTTCGCTGCTCTGGGCCTCAGTTTCCTCATCCATAAAATGAGAATCATAACAGTACTGTCTTCATATTATTGTTATTCTTATAGTTTATGACGAGCGCATCAGTGGAGAAGTCCAGGTAGCTGGAAGAGGGTTTGAAAAGGGTCTCATTTGGTGTGAGGGGGAGGAGTTCCCTCACAACATGATGTTTGAGCAGTGGCCAGGAGGGTGAGGGGAGTTTCTTGGGCAGGGGGATCTCTGAGTGGCTGGAGCACAGCTTGTGAGGTGGCCAGAGCTGAGGCTGAGGAGAGGGTGGGCAGATACCTCAGGAAGGGCCTTGAGTACCAGGCTGAGCTGAGTGGCTCTGCCTTTGTCCTGAGGGCAATGGGGAGCCATGGAGGAGTTTAGAGCAAGGGAGAAGCAAAGTCAGAAGTGGGTGGAAGAACTATGTCTCTGGAACCCATATGAAGGAAGATCGATGAGAGGAAGAAGGCTCCAGAGGAGGCCTGCATGACGATCCAGGCAGTAAAGGACAAGGCTTGATCTGGGATCAGGAACGGAGGGGAGGAGATGGGTTTGAATAGTAGTGATAAGGAAGAAACATTTGACCTGGATCTTGAGGGGTGAGTAGGAGGTCTTCAGGCAAAGGAGAGGAAGGGATTCAAGGCCGAGAGAACAGCATGACAGCATGTGCAAAGGCCCTGTGGCAGAACTGAGCTGGACCATTTGGGCATCAGAGAGAAGTATGGCTTGAGAGGAGGGATGGGAGATGAGGCTGCAGATGTCTGCTGGGGACAAGTCACACAGGCCTCAAACGCCATCCCCAGCTTAGACTGTGTCCCATGGGTGATGGTGAGACATGGGAAGAGTTTCGAGCAGCAGAGGGACAGGGGCAGGTGTACATGTCAGAAGTACTGCAGTGGGGCTGATCTTGGAGATGGGCTGGCCATTTGGCCAGAAGGCTGGTTTGATGATCCAGGAGGGAGAAGCAAGTCAGGGCAAAGATTCAGTAGGCAGGAGGGACCAGAGCTGGGGACCAAGTGGACATGGGTGGGGATCCTTCCACAAGACCAGGACAGCGGTGCCAGCTGGGAGCAGGCAATGGCAGTGATGCCACCTCCCCTCTTGGTCCCCACAGATAATCTGCACCACAACTACCTGCACCTCAACGTCAACAGCCCCAAACACCACGCTGCCACTCTGGGTATGGACCAGGGCGGGGCTGCGGGGAGGGCAGGGCTCCTTCCCTTCCCACCCTTGTATTGAGCCGGAGCCAGGTGCCCAGCATAGGGCAGGTGTGAGACCCTGGGAGCCTGTCCGCACAGTCCAGCCAGGTAACCCAGTGAGGCTCAGTTTCCTCATTTCTATGCCAGAAGTGGTCTGCGGGAAGCTGCATGGAGTGCGTCCCTTCTAGCCTGGGGCGGGGCACACAACGAGTGCTGAGCAAACGCCAGTTGCCCCTCCTCCTCCTCCTTCCCCAGCAAAGAGCACCCGAGGGTTGGGGGGAGTGAGCACAGGGAGCTTGGACTGCTGCAGCTCTGAGGGGCTGGGATTCCAGATTTCTAATGCTCTAAGGGGGCTGGGGGTCAGAACTGCTGGGTCTGAGGGAGGAGGGCCTGGACTGACCCCGGCCATGCCCCTCTGCCCCAGACTGGCGGGCCATTCCGCCGCCCAGCCCCTCCTTGCACTACTCCACGCTGTCCTGCTCTCGGTCCTTCCACAACCTCTCGCATCTGCCCCCGTCCTACGAGGCCGCTGTGAAATCTGAACTCAACCGCTACTCCTCCCTCAAGAGGCTGGGTGAGTCCCGGGAAGGGGAGCTACCTGGGCGATGGGGCGGGGTCAGGGCCTGGGTTCAGGACAATGGACAGTGACCCGATAGCCTTCTAAAGCTTTAGATACCCCGCCCCTGCCTTAGATTTTTTTCCAAGTTTGTTCCAGAATTACCTGAGGTAATTTTGTATCACAATTACTTGGGGTGCTTTTTAAAAATGCAAACCCATGGTCCTCTCCCCAAGATCTATTGCATTCATCAGGACTTGTATTTGCAATGAACAGAAATACAACTTAAAAAAAAAAGGTGACTATGCTGGCTTGATAACAGAAAGTCTGTGTGCCACAAGCTTCAGGTGTGGCTGAACCCAGGTGCTCAAAAGCTGTCTCCAGGATTCTACATCTCTCAGCTCTGCTGAACAGTGGGCTGGCTTCATTTTCAGATAGAATCTCCCCTTGTGATGGCAAAGACTGTCCTGAGAATTTTCAGGGCACTTCTACCAGAAGAGTCTCTCCCAATGATTCCAGCAAAATTCCCAAGCCTGGATCCCACTGGCCAAAAAGGGTCACATGCTTGGCCAAAAGCCAATCACCGTGACTCTGATTGGACATTTCTGGGTCAGTGGCCGATCCCTGGTAGTGGAGTAGCCTTCAAACATTTTAAACGGAGATCCACAGTAAGAAAAGATTTTTATATTGTGTCCCACGAGACCCACATACACTGGCACATTTTTAAATTACAGTAAAGTTTTGAAACTTGTTATTATGGACATTTTCAAACACACTCGAGAGTAGAGGAATTGTAAAATGAGCCCCATGTTCCTTTCACCCAGCTTTAACAATGGGCAACATTTTGTTAATCTCTCCTCCCTCCACCCCATCTTTTGGTGGATTATTTCAAAACAAATCCCAGATATCATGTCACTTTATCTGTTAATATATCAATAACACACACAACTGAAATAAAAATTTTGTGAATGGTATTCACCCTTATTCTCTTATTATGGGACACTTTCTGATAATTTTCTATTCTATTTCATTTTGCCAAATGCTGGTCCCTACCCACAAAATTAACTTTTCAACCCATGAATGGGTCGAATCTCCAAGTTTGAAAAATACGTGCTACAGGATGAAAGGGAAGGGAAAGTGGTTCCTCAAAAGCAAGAGTTGGGTTCTACTCCCAAAAGAAGGGATGTTCCCAGGCAATTTAAAAAAAAAAAAGGTCCCCCCCATCTACGATCGCAGCATTGCAAGCTGGGCCTGGGAATCTGCATTCTGCTAGCTTGACTGTTCTGACTGGTTAAAATTGTGCCCCTGCCCAGGCTAATGACCAGGAAGTTCCAGGTAATGTCTGGGGTCTTCCTGGGGTGGGGGGTGCCCTAGGGAAGGGAGCACGTTCTGGGCTGGCTGAGGACCCACCTCTGTGGTTTCTTCCCTTCTCCCCCAGCCGAGAAGGATCTGGACGAGGCCTACCTGAAGCGCCGGCACCTGGCAGAGATGCCTCGTGGGACGCTGCCCCTGCATGCGCTGCGGCGACCTGGCACAGGGGGCGGCTATCGCATGGAAGGCTGGGGTGGCCCCGAGGAGCTGGGCCTGGCGCCCGCGCCCAACCCACGACGCGTCATGTCCCAGGAGCACCTGCTGGGCGACGGGGGCCGGGCACGCTATGAGTTCACACTGCCACGCGCGCGCCTCGTGTCACAGGAGCACCTGCTCCTGTCGTCCCCCGAGGCCCTGCGCCAGAGCCGCGAGCACTTGCTGTCACCCCCCCGCAGCCCCGTGCTGCCCCCCGAGCCCGCCGCCCGCGCCAGCCTGGCTGCCTCCCACTCCAACCTGCTGCTGGGGCCCGGGGGGCCCCCTACACCGCTGCACGGGCTGCCCCCGCCGCCCAGCCTGCACGCGCACCACCACCACCACGGCCTGCACGGCTCGCCGCAGCCCGCCTGGATGTCAGACACCGGCGGAGGTGGGGGCACGCTGTCTCGCAGGCCGCCCTTCCAGCGCCAGGGCACGCTGGAGCAGCTGCAGTTCATCCCCGGCCATCACCTGCCCCAACACCTCCGCACTGCCAGCAAGAATGAGGTGACTGTCTGACTGTCTGAGGTCGGGCCAGGGGCTTGGGGGCTGCAGCCTGGGGCCCCCATCCCGGCCTGCATCCCCCAACACACGCCAGGGGCCTGGGACCAGATCTGCGGTGGCCAGGAGGGCTGCCTCCAAGGACACTGTTTTGGATGAAATCATCACCTGACACAAAGCTTCCTTCTGCGATGTCACGGCAGATGAGACCCCTCCTCCTATGTCACAGTTTGAGGCAGGACCTCCTTCCCATGACGTCATCACAGAGGAAGAGGCCTGTATGTGAGGTCATCACTAGCGAAAATGTCTTTGTTCACCACAGGGACAAAACCTCCTTCCCATGAGGTCATCACAGAGGAAAAGGCCCACCCTTAAGGTCATCACTAGAGGCATCTATGCTCCATGGTGTCATCACAAAGACTTCCCTCCTGTGATGTCATAAGAGGAATAATGCCTTGTCCTATGACATCATCCCTAGAGACAAAGAGTCCTTCCTTCCTTCCTATGATGTCACTGCATAGATAAATCTCATCCTCATGATGTCATCTCTGGCACCAAAAGGCCTCTTTTGACATCATCATCACCAGGAAAATATTTTCTTCCAAAGAAGATGCCTTTGTCTTTGAAGTCACCACTACAGACAAAGCCATCTTCCTGGGACACATCACAGGGGAAAGAGCCTCACCAGCTGTGTCCTCACTAGACATAAGGCCTCCTTTCTACAACATCATCACAGGGACTCTGCTTCCTTCCTGTGATGCCATCGCCAGAGAAGGTGCCTTGCCCTATGATGTCATCAGAGGGACTGTGCCTTTTCCGTGATGTCATCAGCAGAGATGGCAGCCCACTCTGGGGACATCTCCAAGACGAGGCCCCTTCTGCAATGTCACAACCAGACTCTGCCTGCTCCGAGATTACATACGCCGTGAGACACCTCTACTGCTGCTGCCAAGTCCCGGAACGGCAGGGCACACCCAGAGTCCATGACTATCCTGGGAGGGGTCACCAGAGAAAGTGCCCTGTCCTGAGGTGTCATCTAGGGGTGTCCTCACTGGGGAGGCTGCCCCGGCGGAGAGGTCTCTGCCACAGATGACAGTCCATCTGTGGATTGTTGGCAGTGGCCCTGCCCCAGCTGAGGCTCTGCCCCAGTGCTGTGATGTCATCACCAGAGACACTGCCTGCTCTGGAAGGCCATTACTTGTAATGGTATCACCAGAGTTTCTGCCTTGTCCCACCATGACTTGGCTTGGTCACTCCTTCCCCTGACCCTAGAGACATGCCCTGCGGGATTTCCACCAGAACCTCACCTAAAGGGTGGGTGGGCCACGGGTCCTGTGTGACTCCTGGAGGATAGCATTCCCAGACTGGCTTCTGCTCCCATGGAGGCCACTCTGGCCCACCAGGCTCCTGGAGTCCTGGGACTCACAGGTGGCGCTACTTCTCTCTGCCGTAACTACAGACATCACCACCTCTGTAAACAAAGTCCTGGCCTCCTGTTGGGGGGTGGGGAGAGGTGGGAGTATGCCTGCTATTTATCTAGCTGATGACATCATCAGCACCACAAGACTTCCACCACTCCTGGTGGTAAGTTGCACCTGGGGTCCAGTGTTAACCATGCCTGATGATGACATCATTTCCCAGGATTCCCTTTGACCTATGGTGTATTCATCTCCCAGGATCCACCGTAACTAGGATATCATTCTCTTCCAGGATTTACCATAACTATAGTGTCACCTTCTCCCAAGGTTCCCTATAGCCAATGGTGTCATCATCTCCCATGATTCTCCACAACCATGATGTCATCATCTCCCACGATTCTCCACAACCATGGTGTCATCATCTCCCAAGATTCACCACAGCTGATGTCATCATCTCCCAGAACCCGCCATGACCAACGGTGTCATTACCTTCCAGAATCCACTAGAGCTGATGGTAACATCTTCTACCAGGATCCAGTGATGATGCCACAATCTCCCATAGTCCCCCATAATTGTGGTGTCATCATCTCCCAGGATCCACTTCAACCATGATGTCTGCATGCCCCAGGATCCACCACAGACACGGTGTCATCACCTCCCAAGATCCACTTCAATCATGGTATCATCTGCCTCCCAGGATCGACTTCAACCATGATGTCTTCATGCCCCAGGATCCAGCACAGACTTGGTGTCATCACCTCCCAGGATTCAACTCAGCAGTGATGTCACCACCTCCCAGCACCCATGAGTCAATGGTGTCCCAGAACACATGACACCCAATTAGTGTCATCATCTCCCAGGATCCATTTCAACCATGGTGTCACCATCTACTGGAATCCACCATAACCATGGCATCATCATCTCCCAGGATCCAGGACACCCAATGATGTCATTTAGCAGGATCCACTTCAACCATGTATCATCACCTTCCAGGATCCATCATCTTGGGAGCCAAGTATTACGCCAGCTGTATTTCAATTGTCTTCTGGGGTCACCTACAGTTGTTCCCTTAACAGGAACCAGCACAATACACATCATTTTCCCATTCCCTCAAAAATGGAGTGGGATGGGGCCCCCTCTGATGACATCATCATACTCTGGCCCTTCCTGATGATGTCACTGCCATGCTCCTGACTTAGGCTGACGCCTGCCTGCATCAAACACACCACAGACTTGGCCTTGGTCAGTCCTCCATCTCCCCCTGATGAGGGTATCCAGGTCCCTCCTGATAACTGCCCTTCACCCAGCCATCTGATCGGTGACAGGGTCAACAAAGAGACCTCTTATCATCACCAGAGGGGGGGCTTTCCAGTCCTCAGGTGATATCACTGTCCCTTGCCCAATCCCTGTTACCTGGATCCCCACCCAGAGCTGCACTCCATTGGCTTGGGCCAAACTCTCCCTAGAGACCCCCCTGGGCTGGGTCAACACCTGCTGACCTCCCTGAGGCCTTCAATGGTTTTCTCTGCTGCCCTGGTCGTGGGGCAGGCACATCTGGAGAGCCACGGCCACTGCCAGTGCCACCTGTAGGGGTGGGAGGTGGTGCTCTGCATCATCCCAAGATGGCAGAGAAGCAGCATTCTCTCCTTCATCTCCCCCTCACACACTGGGGAGCCTCTGGGGTTTCGGGGATTCCCCAACACCCTACGCACAATTTGCCCCCAATTCTCTGTATATAGCCATGTTCTGGGGCGGCCATTCCCCCACTCTTAAAGGGCTACATGCCCCCTCTCCCAGCCCCCAGGGCGAGGTGAGGGGGCCTCTTCTCCCTCCCCTGGGCCGTCCCCCTCCCTTTCCTCTCTCCCCACAAATCCTGGCACCTCAGCTCATCCCTTCTCATCAGGAGCCTGGGGCAGATAACTGACCCTCAGCTCCCACCACACTGAGGAAACTGAGGGGTTACCCCCAATCTACCAGGGCCCCAGTGCCAGTTTGCCAGTTTTTCAACTCCATGCTTACAGCTGCTCCTTTGGGTTCCTTCAATCCCCTTGAGGGCCTCACCACGCCCAGTGTCCCTATGGCAGACTGTGACTTCCCCCAAAAGGAGCCAGCTTGGGCGCCTGCCCCTCCCAGACCCCTCCCCTCTGCTAACCACCCTCAAGGAGCCCTCAGCTTTCTCCAGCCCCCAGAATTGGGGGATTCGGGGCCTTTCAGCTTTTGTATGCCCCCCTCAACTTGCTCTTTCCCGGCCTGGATTCCAGGTATCTTGCCCCCTCCCCGCACTCACTTGACACAGGCTGCCTGACCCTGGGGCCTTGACCTCTTATCTCAAATAAGCCATAGTAGGGAGAGGTCTCGAGGTGGGTGAGGAAGTGGGCATGTCCTGCCAGATCCCCTTGATGCTTCCAGAGATGGGACCTCGCCATCTGAGTCTTCCCTCACCAGCCCCCACCACCTCATAAATGCATACACAGGCTTGTATGTACACACACACACACACACACACACACACACACACACTACACTCCCATTCCAGTGAGGGGGCAGTGGAGGGCGGTACAGAAAGAAGATCAATTCTAGACCAAAAGAACTTCCAAAGCTCTGCCTGCTTCCTTATCCCGACCCACCCTATTCCTCCCCCCAATACCGGACTCTTGCCCCAGTTCCTTGGTGAGGACTGCCAGCCGAGCTGCAACTTGGTATTTTTTTGAATAAACAGATGTTTTCCTGATCCCCGGTCTCAAGTATACTGTTGGGAAAGGTTGGGTTTCCATCTCCGCATTTGCAAGTCACTGGGGAGTCAGTCCCCTTTGTGGCCAAGGAAGGCGGGCATCTAAGTGTCTTTACAGGTAGGTGGTCAGGGCTGCTCCAGCTGTCACCAAGAGAGGAGTCAGGCACGGGGAGATGCACTGTAAGGTGCCTTCAAATCCTTAGTTTCTTCCTAAGAAAGTTTCTTCCCTCTAAGCAGGTAAGCATTTGTTTGCAGATTCTATTTGTTTGCGCCTCCTTATATTTGAATTCTTTGCCTGAACATCACTGAAGTGTGTGTGTGTGTGGGGTGCATCTGCATTAGTTTCCTGGGGCTGCAGTAACAAAGTACCATACAACTGGCAGCTTAAACAGAAACGTATTCTCTCCCAGCACTGGAGGCTGAGAGTCTGAGACGGAGGTGTCGGCAGGGCTGAGTCCTTCTGAGGCTGTGTGGGAGAATCTGTCTGTGCCTCCCTCCTAGCTTCTGGTGGCTTGCTGGCAATGCTGGCATTCCTCGACACATCATTTTCCCTCTGTATGCGTGTCTCCTTGGCAAAATGTCTCATTTTATAAGAACACCAGTCATCATGGATTAGGGCCCACCCCAATGATTTCATCTGCAAAGACCCTGTTTCCAAACAAGGTCACATTCACAAGTCCTGGAGTTTAGGACTTCAACATCTTTGTGGGCAGGGAGCAAAATTCAACCCATAACGGGGTGTGACAGAATAGTCTAAATGTCAGTTTTTATGATAACTAGGAATCATTTTCCACACCTCTCTCCTCCCACCCAGTGCATTAAAATATTTCCACAGTGATGACTAGAATTGCCCCCTCCTTCTGTCTCAAGAAGAGCCTCTAAGGCTTGGTTTTATGAACTTTAGGACAGCTCACCTCTAGGAGCATCTAAGTGTTTGTTTACTAATATCAGACTCATATTACATCAGAGCATTAGTTTGCTCATACCTCTGGGTTGTGTGTGCAGGGCATTTCAGCATTGATTTTATCATTAAGAAAACCCCTTCTTCTCTAGTGTATTTAAGTGTTTGCTTCTCAGATATTAGACTTTATTCCATATCAGTCAGGGTTCTCCAGAGAAACAGAACCAATGTGTGTGTGTGTGTGTGTGTGTGTGTGTGTGTGTGTGTGTGTATTCCTGTTAAGGAACTGGCTCATGTGACCATGGGGGTTGGCAAATCCAAAGTCTGTAAGGCAGCCGAAAACTCGGGCAGGTTTTCAAGGCTGCAGTCTTGAGGCAGGATTCGTTCTTTTCCAGGAAATCTCAGTTTCCGCTCTAAGGCCTTCGAATGATTGAATGTGGCCCACCATATGATCTAGGATAATCTCCTTTACTCAGAGTCAACCGACTGTAGGTGTTCGTCTTGTCTACAAAATACCATCACAGCAACACCTGGGCTGTGTTTGAACCAACAGCTGGGCGCATGAAACCTGACCATCCTCGCAGGATAGCGCTTGCCGGAAGGAGTGTGATCTGTGGTTGAGAAAGCCTGCCCCCCTTCGGTGCAGTTAAGTGTTCACCACCGGCTAGATTTCACCTGCTGAGGTCCATCTGTTTGACCGTAGGTTAGTGGGGTGGGAAGGGGTGGTGCCTTCAAGTACTGGTATTGGATCCCTGGTGAAATGCCCCACGTGGTGCGTGTAAGGGTTGTTCACCCATTCTTAGAAATCGCCTCTTTGTGCTGGCGATTTGTCTATAGAAAATTGGGGGTGGGTGGGGAGGGAGGGTGGTGATGCAGTGTGTCGAAGTATGGGATCATTGAGCACTCAGAGTCTCCTCCTGGGCACAGACTAGGACCATGCTTCCCTGCCTCCCAGATGTTAGATGTGCCAGATACAAACCCTTGTTGCTTTAACAACTGGGGCTTTGGGGCTGCTTGTTACTGCAGGACAGCGCAGCCTACTCTGGAGGGCTTTTTTGCTGTACACTCTTGCACTTCTGAATTTTTTGTAGGTGCGTTACCTACTTTTAAAAAAATAAAGTCTAAATGTAAACGTCAAAGGTGCCGGCTTTGACTGCCATTCCCCTAACTGAGCAGATGCCCAGGGGCGAGCTTAACACAGGAGACTAGAGTCTCATTCCCCTCCCATGCAAGTGATTAGCTTCCACGCTGAGTCGTAATGCCAAGGCTTAAACGTATGTAGTTTTCATTCAACATGGCCTCTATGTGCCTGTCAACTACTTCATTTCTGTTCAGCCAAGAAGAAAGCAATCTGATCCACATGTACCGTGCTTTAGTTGAGCAAGTCAAGGATAAGATCTGGCATAAGCATTTTCGCCTTTGTAACCTAACATTTGCTCAATTTGCAACTCCACTGTGTTGATTAATACAGCCTCTGAGCAGCTATTCTTAACGGCATTTGAGGGGGCGGGCTTGCAAACTTCTGAAATCTATACCAGATGTTGTGTGCATGTGCCTTTCTTTCTTTTCATTTCTTTTCAACTTTATATTTTGAAAGTTTCAAACGTGCAGAAGTTACAAGAATAAGTCCAAGAACTCATGTACAGCTTTTGTCAATTCACTAATTGCTAACATTTCATCACACTGCTTTATGGTTTTCCTTTCATATAAATATTTTTTTTCAGAGACACTTGAGAGTAAGTTGCCCCCTAAGGGACATTTCTGAAGGACAAGGACATTCTCTTACACAGCCACAGTATAGTTATCAAAATCAAGGACTTAACACTGATGAAGTCCATGTTCCAGTTTCACCAACTGTCCCAGTATTGTCCTTTGGAGCAATTCTCTTTTCAGTCCCTGGTACCCCGGGATTAGGTGTCGAATCTGGTTATTGTGTCTCTCGAGGCTCCTTGGACTTGAACAGTTCTTCAGTCTCTTTCATGACACACGTTTCTGGAGTCCAGGCAGCAGCATAATTTTTGTTCCAGTCCCTACCACCACACGTTTAGGGTTTTCCCATTTCTCAATACTATGAACAATACTTTGAGGAATATCTTTTTGCACACCATGGGGAGCATTCACTTACTTTTCCCTGGGAAGACCTCCCAGGAGGGTGAACTTCTGGGTCGGAGGGAGGTGCGTTTTTAAGACTTTTGCTACACAACGCCAAGATGCAGTTCCGAGAGCCTTGCCAAGTTCACGTACGTGAGAACGTCCATTTGCTCCCGCCCTTGCCGGCATCAGGCATTATTCTGTTTTATCTTGATGTGCATCAGAGGTGTCTGTTTTACGGCCGTTATAGGAAGCCCCTAGTTACTATTGTTTTTTTTTGTTTTGTTTTGTGTTTTTTTTGCGGTACACAGGCCTCTCACTGTCGTGGCCTCTCCCGTTGCAGAGCACACGCTCCGGACGCGCAGGCTCAGCGGCCGTGGCTCACGGGCCCAGCCGCTCCGCGGCATGTGGGACCCTTCAGGACCGGGGCACGAACCCGTGTCCCCTGCATCGGCAGGCGGACTCCCAACCACTGCGCCACCAGGGAAACCCCTAAAGTTTGTTTTTGTCCAACATGAAAGTCTGTGCTCTGCGATCTAGGGTTTTTGGAGCGGGATAAGAGCAACGCGTTTCATTGCTGCTGTCTGTCACTAGAGGGAGCACCTGATCCACTGCAGGCATATTTAGCCATTAATGCAGGCCCCTCCCACTGGGGCAGAGCTCTAACCTCTGTTCAGGGGCACAAAGGAAAGTGGTTCTTGCTAATTACCTACCACAGCCTTACAGTCAACTTGCTTAAAAATGTTAAGGGCACTAAGGGGCAGAGAACACATCAGCAACCACAGACTGTGAACTCAGAAATAAAGATGGAGGCATTTACTCATGAAAAGATGCTCAGCCGCACTGGGAAGAAAGGAAATGCCGATGAAAGATGAGGCACCTTTGACCATGACTGGCACATATTCTGAAGACTGCTAATACTCGGGCGCATTTCTGCATCAAAACATTGACATCGGCTGTTTCCTCTGCCTGGAACAGTCTTTCTCCTCTGGATAAGCACAAACCTTGCTCCCTCGCTTCCTTTAAATATTTGTTTCCTTCTCGATGAAGATCTACCCTGACTCCCCGCATCTAAAATTCTCCCCCCTCCCCCCAGTGTTCCTAAACCTCCTTACCTTAACTGCTCTAATTTTTATAGTAATATCTTTTTATACTACCAGCTTTTCTTACCCACTAGCCCAGGACTTTCCCAGTGCTGGCACTCACTGAAAGTCCAGCATCTTGGGCAACCCCGTACAGTTGGCCACCCTGGGTTTAGTGCTTACTGTTTATCTGTCTCCCCACCAGAATGGAAGCCCCAGGAAGGTGGTGTCTTGCTTCCTGTCTTGGTCACTGATGTATCCCAAGCACACAGAAACACAGCCTGGCAAACAGTTGGTTCTAAATGAATTATTGAATGAATGGATCAGAGCCTAATGGTGAGGATCTAAATAAGTAGAATCCTGCCAAGGGCTACTTGGCAGAATTGCAAACACTCATGCTCTTTTGATCCTGAGATTCCACTTCTAGGAATTTCTCCTTCAGGAAAGCTCACACCTTTGCCCAAAGATAAACGTTTGAGGATGCTCACTGCAGCTTCTAGCCACAGACTGGACCGGCATAAACACCCGTTAGTTGGAGAATGCTAGAAACTCCCGTGTTCTTATCAAGGACCGCTGTGCATGCTGCCGAGGGAGGATGTGCGGGAATGTAAACGTCCAAGTAGTGTGGGGAAGAAGACACCCAGATATTAACAGCGGGTACCTGAGGGGGTGGGATTGCAAACGTGGGAGTGGAAGGAGAGCTAGAGCTGCACCTCCTACTTTTACTTCTTGCACTGCAGTAACTGTGTGAATTTCCCTCCAAGCATGTATTTCTTTAGTGATTTAATACAGATGAACAGAAGAAATGAAGATTAATTTCTGAAGCTAGAATTCAAGCCGAAGGGACAATTTGGGTTTCACTGAGCAAAAGTAAGTTTCCAGGTCTCCAATATTTAGGAAAGTAAGGACAGCCCTCCCCTAGCCCATCCCCTGCAGATTCCAGTCTCCCAAACACACACAAAAGGCCCATCACTAGGCCATCTCCTGAGTCATTCTCAGATCCGCCCACTTCTCGGCCATAGCCACCACACTAGCCCAACCCATGACCAGCTCCCTGCTGGAGTTCCTGCTTCCACTCTGGGTCCTCCAGTCTAGTCTCTACCCAGCAGCCCTGAGCCAGAATCTCAACATCAGTACCAAATCCACTCACACGTCCTGGTGAGAATTCCTCATTGGCTCCCTAGGGCTCTACCAAGCCTAGCCCCTCCATACCTACCTCTACTGGCTCAGAACATTCTTCCTTCGGACCTCTCTCTCCCTCTTTCTCCACCCCTCTGGCCTTCTTTCAGTTCCTCCCATCTCAGTATTTTTTAAAAATTCTTTTTAGAAAAATAACATCTTTATTCTGACATATAACTCACATGCCATACATAAAACTCACCAATTTATAGTGTTCTGGTATATTCATAGAGCTGTGCATCTACCATCACAATTTTAGAATATTTTCAGCGCCCCAAGAAGAAAATCTACCCATTGGCTATCAACTCTCCATCCCCCAGTCCTAGGCAATCACTAATCCACTTTCTGTCTGCACGCATTTGACTGTTCTTGACATTTCATATAAATGGAATCATACAACATGTAGTCCTTTGTGACTGGCTTCTTTCCCTTAGCATAGCGCTTTGGAGGTTCATCCATTTTGTAGCAGATAACAGTACTTCACTCCTTTCTATGGTTGTATAACATTTCATTGTAAGTAAATACCAGTTAGTTTATCCATTCACCAGTTGCTGAACATGTGGGTTGTTCCCACTTTCGGCTATTATAAATAACGCTGCTATGAATATCTGCGTATGACTTTTCACGTGGACATGTTTCCATTTCTCTGGTATATACCTAGCAGTGGAATTGCTGGGTCATATGGTAACTCTAGATTTAATCATCTGAGGAACTGCCAGACTGTTTTCCAAATCAGCTGCACCATTTTTCATTCCCACCAGCTGTGTGAGGGTTCCTATTTTCCACATCCTCCCCAACACTTATTATCTCACTTTTTGATTATAGCCACCCTGGTGGTGTAATGTGGTAGCTCACTGTGGTTTTGATGTGCGTTTCCCTGATGGCTGGTGATGCTGAGCATCTTGTCATGTGCTTATTGGCCATTTATATATCTTCTTTGATGACCAGCACCATCTCTTCTCAGGGTTATTGCAACAGCCTCCTCCCCGGCCTCCCTGCTTCCGCCCTCATGCCCCTTCATTCTCTTCTCCATCCAGCAGTCAGAGTGAGACCCCAGCATTCCGCTGCTCAAAACCCTGCCATGGCTCCCTGTTCCCCCAGAGACAAGACCACAGTCCTAGCCACGGCCTTCAAGGCCCTGAATGATACCGGCTCCCCAACTCCATCCACACATACATCTCTGTAACCTCAGCTCCCCACACCCTCCCCCTTGCCCACTCTGTTCCAACCAAACCAGCCTCCTTGCAGTTCCTTGCACGTGCTAGGCCTTTGTTCCAGCTGTTCCCACTGGCTGGAATGCTCTTCCCTGATAAGCACATAGCTCACTTCCTCCCTTCCTTCAAACTTGTGTTCACATGATACCTGCTTGGTAAGGCCTCCCTGGCCACCTGGCTTAAAATTCACAACCTGGCACACTCTGAGCCCCTCCCTTGCTCTACTTTTCTCTTTTTCCACAGCACTTGCTCCCTTCTAACATACCATGTATTTTATTTATTTATCACATTTCACTTCTGTGTCTGTCTTCTCTCACCACAGTAAGCCCCACAAGGGCAAAGATCTTTGTTTGCCTACGTATCCCAATCACCCAGAACAGTGCCTGGCACACAGTAGGTGCTCAATAAATACTTGCTGAACAAACACCTTGATCTGTCAGGTACTCTGCTAGAGTCTAAGAACAGGGTCCCTGTGCTCCTGGGGCTGTACTCATCGGGGGACAGAGACAAACACGTAAGCAAACAAATAATAAATTCTTATGGACCAGGAAGATCAAAGAGGGTGAAGTAAACAGAGCATGGGAGTGGAGGTGAGGAAGCTGCCCTGAGAGGTGACTTTTTTTTTTTCCAGCCGTGCTGCACAGGTTGTGGGATCTTAGTTCCCCGACCAGGG
Source organism: Neophocaena asiaeorientalis asiaeorientalis (assembly GCF_003031525.2). Taxonomy (NCBI): domain Eukaryota; kingdom Metazoa; phylum Chordata; class Mammalia; order Artiodactyla; family Phocoenidae; genus Neophocaena; species Neophocaena asiaeorientalis. The sequence continues at coordinate 402,614 of NW_020174226.1, read as the reverse complement.
ACTGACCTCAGTTCCTTGGCAGTGAGAGTGAGGAGTCCTAACCACTGGACTGCCAGGGAAGTCCCATGAGAGGTGACATTTTAAGGTGAGCCTAGGCCATGAGGAGGACAGAGGAGGAGGAAAGCTCTCCTGGCACAGGGGACTCCCGTGTAAACTTCTTCAGGTCAGGCAGAGATTGGCTTATAGCAGGGAGACAGACAGAAAGAGGCCAAGGGGGCCTCAGGGAGAGTGTACTTACGGATCTCATGGGAGTTTGGGATTTACTCGAAACGCAGTGTGTTGAGGGCTCTTGAAAAGTTCTTAGCAGGGGTGGGGCCTGTTGGGATTTCAGGGGTCAGTAAAAAGCAGCCTCCCTGTGGTCCAACCCCTGCCACTGCCTGTTTCTGTAAACAAAGGCTGATGGGAACACAGCCAGCCCCTACATCTGCACATGGGCTTGGCTACTCTGGGGCTATAGCAGCAGAACTGGGTACGCTGGGACAGAGACTGATGGCCCGCAAAATCAAAAACCTTTACTGAGGTTTGCTGACCCCAATTTTAAGATGCAGGCGATTCCTTCCTTCTCCCTCAGGTCCTGTCGACGTCACCGATCCCCATCACGTCTCCCATCCCCACTGCCACCATCCTGCTCGCCTCCCTCTCTATTACCGCCCACGGCCCTGTCAAAGCCTCCAATGGCTCCCTAGGGCTTGAAGACAACACACCGCCCACCCGGCAGAGGCGAGAGACGTAACCGCTACCCCCCCTTACCTCTCGGACTTAAGCACCTCCCTCCGACCTACCCTCACTGGCTTCCTGGTGGCGCCCCAAACACACCAAGCGCGATCCCCTCGCCTCGCCTTTGCACGGGCTGTTCCCTTTTCTGGAATGCTTTTCCCCTAGACCTTCCCGTATGGAGCCCAAGTGATCCTTCCTCAGGTCAAAGAGCAGCCCCCACCCCTCCCTTTGTAGGCCCTTGGCCCTGATTGTTCCTCTACGTCTTTATCACTCGCTGACATGATAGGATATACTTACTTGTTTACTGTCTGGCTTCCCCACGAAGACGTCAGCTCCCTGAGTGCGCAGGGATTTTGTCCCTTTTATGCTCAGCCATATCCCCAGAGTATCCGGCCTACCACAGGATACTCGCTCTCACTGCCAAGGAACTGAGGTCAGTCCCTGGTCGGGGAACTAAGATCCCACAACCTGTGCAGCACGGCTGGAAAAAAAAAGTCACCTCTCAGAGCAGCTTCCTCACCTCCATGATAGGTGCTCAAAAATAAAAGCGTACTGAACGACTGAGGGTGTCCAGAGGGGAATCGTAACATCCACCCAACAGGGCTGTGGCAAGGATTCAATGAGATGAAGCATGCAAAGAAACTAGAACAGCGCCCTGCCCTGCCCAGCGAGCACCGGATCGACCACCACCACTCCCGTGACCATCATCAGTTACGTCTGTGGAGTGGACTTCTGAGATACAGCTCAGTCTGACCACCACCTCCGCCATGTCCCAAGGGGGGGGGGGGCTGGGCAAGTCACTTGACCCCCCTCTTCCTTCAGGGTTCTTGGGTGTTAACTGGGCCGGACTCCTCTGCACCCGGTGGGATAAGACCCAAGGCGAGGCGCGTGGGATGCCCGCGTGCGGCCAATCTGCCACAAACGAGTCGTGGCTACGGCGGTGGGCGTCTGTCTCTGCACGTTCCCGGCCCCTGTTCCAGAGGCTGGGGCCCCCTGAGGAGTCTTTTCGGGACCAGGGCAGAGAGGGCCTGACGGCGGCGCCGCGGCCGCACCGCACAGAAGCCGAGGAGGCGGGTCAGCTCCCGGGCCTCCCGCTCTCAGGGCGCCGACACTGGGCCGCCCGGGGCGCTCTGCGCCGGTTCCCCAGACTGGGAAAGGGAGTCCCGGCGAGGCCTGGCTGGCGGGAAGCCGCTGTCAGTCACAGTCAGGGCCAGGCCCTCAACAAGGCCTGGGGGCTCTTCCTTCTTTCTCGGGCACAGTCCTCACAGGAGGAGACTGAGGCCTGGCTGGGGCCATAGGTCACACACTGGACGGCCAGGCGTCTAAGCCTTCAGCGCCGGGTTGACACACCACGCAGGTCACAGGTCATTCTCAGCACAAAATGGCGCCTCGGAAAAAAACGTACAACGATTCCCAGCGCCCACCCCCACTCCCGGCTGAGGAAGGGGCGCGGGCATCCGCGCACACTCATTTGCATACACAAAAATCAACGAACTTCACTGGCTGCGAGCGCCTGGGTCCGCGCTAGGCAAGGCTCCCATTGGTCGCTCTCCATTTCCCTCGCCCCCCCCAACCCCCGTACTGCCTTCTCCGTCAAGGATTGGCCCGCGCGCGTCTCGTGACGCCACTCCACGACTGCGCGTCCCTATTGGCCGGCGCGCCTTCTATCGTCCTTTTAAACCGCCAGAGTCCCACCTCCCTTCGCCCTGCCCAGGCTCCACGGCCGACCGTTAGTCGCGTGAGTGATCTCCTGGGCGTCAGGGCGCGCGCGTGCGCCAGCGTCTCATTCAAACGGGCCAATCAGCGGTCGCGTCGCCCTTCACGTCCTCTCTCACTCTACTTCCCCTTCTCCGCCACTCCATCCTCCCGGATCCCTCCCCGACCACCGCGTACCCCCATTGGCCGGCCCGCCGAGCGCCCCCTCCCCAACTTCGGCCTGCAGCTTGCTGGAAGTGAGCGAGCTCGTCGAACGCCGAGGGCCGTGCGCGCTGACGTCACGGGTCGAGGCACGGCGAGAGGGGCCCGCGAGGGGGCGCGGCCTGTGGGCGGATATAAAAGGGCGGCGGTGCGCGCGCGACAGGCTTAGTGCGGCCGGGCACTGGGGGCGGGTGGAGGTGTGGTGCGGTTCGCGGCGGGCGTCGGAGGCAGCGGGGAGCAGAGCGGGGCCGCCGGGGCCTCGCTAGGGCCGCAGCGGCAGCAGTTGGGCCCCCCGCCCCGGCCGGCGGCCGGAGAGCGCAGGAAGGGGGCCGGGGGGACCCGCCCCCGGCCGGCAGCAGTCATGGTGAGCTAGGCGTCCAGGCCCGGGAGGGGTGGTTGGGCCCCCCCTAGAGGAGGAGGCGGGATCTCAGGAGCCCCTCGCGGGCGGCTTGGGGGATTGGAGGGCCCACCTGGGTATCCCGGGCCTGAGATGGGCCCAGGGGCCTTCCTGTAGGCGGGGCGGGGCGGGAGGGGAGGGCCCAGCCGAGCTCCGGGCTTTTTGGCCCGCCCGTGGGTGTTTCGGGGACAACGACGCTCCGCCGCCGTCTCCAGGCTCGAGTTGGGGTTTCTAGGGTGGTCTTAACCAAGATTAGGTGGGGAAGGGGGACCGACATAGGCCTCGGGCCTGCCCGGAATCATTCGGGGACCTTGCGGAGCTACGAGCGGGCTTTGGGGTCTTCTGGGGAAGGTGGAGTCATCCGCAAGCCCTCGGCAATCCGCCCTATTTCTAGTGGGAGATCAGCTTGGGGCGGTCGCCTGAAGCATCCTGGGTTGGGGGTTCTGGGAGCTCGGGGTGATTGACAACCTGGGACTGCAGGAGTAAGAGACTAGGGTGCCACTGCATCCTAGATCCTGCAGGAGGCACCAGGCCCTGGCTCTGCCCGTGGCTCACCCCCTTGTCTCCACACCTAGAACTCCAACGTGGAGAACCTGCCCCCCCATATCATCCGCCTGGTGTACAAGGAGGTGACGACACTGACAACTGACCCACCTGATGGTATCAAGGTCTTTCCCAATGAGGAGGACCTCACTGACCTGCAGGTCACCATCGAGGGCCCTGGTGAGTGTGGGAATGAGAGGGAGGGGTGCACTTCCTAGATCTCCGTCAATCTTAGAGCAAGGATAGGAGGCTCCCACTGTAAGGTGGACTGCCAGACCCTGAGACATGACAGGCACACCTGTTACACATGGTGCTCACAGTATGCAGGGCAGGACACTAGAAATGACAAGTAATTGTATATACTTTCCCCGTAAGTGTTGTGAGAAAAATTCTGGGGGCCAGGAGAGCATATAATGGGGCCTTACCTGGGTTTGGGTGTTTCTTCCATCCTGAAGTATGGGTAGGAATTAAGTGGGATTGGGAAGAGGATGCCAGGTGGGGAGAAATGTCAGCAAAGGCCTGGAGGGGAGGCTGGATCATCTCAAACTCCTTCATGCCGCCAGTGTTAGGTTCTCTGGGGACCAAGCAGAGAACAAGCCAAATGCAGGCTTTCAGGGAGATAACAGTAATAACCAAATAACTACAGGGGACCGCCATCTTGCAGAGTGGCTTAGCAGGTTGTTTCACGTGCACTACATTTAAGTTATTAGTTTAATTTTTATAAGTGAAGAGTGTGATGAAGGATCTAGTCTGGAGTTGAACTTGTGGGGAGGGGGTCAGGGAAGACTTCCTGAGGAAAAGAAGAAAAAAGACTTGTGAAGCTTATAGGGAACAGATCTTTTAGGGTTTGTAGGCCTCTCTTAAAGGAGTTTGGAAAGGAAGCCTTTGTAAGGTTTAAAGCCGGGCCAGTGGGTCGCTTCAGACTTCACTTTGACTTCAGTGAGGGTGGGGATAGAATCTGGAGGCCGGTCAGGAAGCCGCTGACCATGGGCATCCATCAGGTGAGAGAAGTGGTTCTGCTGGACTTGGAGGTGGGCTCAGATTCAGGAGTGGACCTGGAGGTCAGCTGCCCAGGCTATGATGGGTGGGACGTGGGGGCTGGGGCATGAGGAACAGCCATGGGTCTGGAACAGCTCCCAGTGTTTGCTGCGGCAGGGGAGACCACGGAGTGGACAGAACTGTCCTGACATTTGCCTGAGAGGCTTCCAAATAGATGTTTTTCCGAGGAGCTGAGTGGGCACGTGTGTCTGTACCTCTTGGGAAGGGTGTGCTGTGCCTTCACTTGGGAGTGAAGAGGGATCCGTGGGTGGGGACCACCAGTCAGGGGGTTTACTCTGAGCTGGGGGTGGTGCCTGTGGCCCCCTGGGAACCTGGGCCTGTCTTCCTCTCGAGAACCCCCCGTCTGGCGGAGGAGGCGGTGGGGCACTTGCCTCGCAGCCAGACCGAGGAGACTGGTTTTGGGGGTGCCTGGAAGGCCTGCGTCTCCTGACACTGTCCCCCTCCCTGCATTCCAGAGGGGACCCCATACGCCGGAGGCCTCTTCCGCATGAAACTCCTGCTGGGGAAGGACTTTCCTGCCTCCCCACCCAAGGGCTACTTCCTGACCAAGATCTTCCACCCAAATGTGGGCGCCAATGGTGAGATCTGCGTCAACGTGCTCAAGAGGGACTGGACAGCTGAGCTGGGCATCCGGCACGTGCTGCTGGTGAGTTCTGCCTGGGCCTGGGCCTCCCTCCTGGACGCACCCCAGTGATGCCCAAGCCACGGAGCCTTGTTTCTCTTCTAAAGTCAACACTGAACTGGTTGGGGCTTCTACATAAGAATCCAGATTTCCAGCTTTTCTGGAAGGGTTGGCAGGGCCCAGCTACCTTTGCTGTGGAACAAGTGATGGTTTGTGTAGCAGGACGGTGTTCTGACAGGTACAAGTCAAGCGTCTGGTTAGGGCGAAGATAGACTTTCCAGTTTCCTACAGCGTACAGTCATTGGTGTTTCAATAGTCACAGCTTGTACAACCATCACCATTGTCATTCCATCGTTCCTCAACCAGGGGTGGCTTTGTTCCATTGGGGACATTTTTAATTGTCACAGCTGGGGGTGCTACCAGCACCTGCTGGGTGGAGACAGGGAAGCTGCTGCACATCGTGCAGCAGGGACCACCCCGCAGAGAACCATCCAGGCCCACCTCAGCCACGCTGGTGCTCCGGGGTCCCCATAGGCCACTTAAAGCATGTAGGTCACCTGATGCCTCTCCACCCCTCTCACAAGGTGAAATTTAAAAAAACAAACACTGAATTTCTAATGAGCCCCTGGGGCAGCTGGTAGGGAGGATGGGGAAGGGGTTTCCTGCAGGGCCCCGGGGAGGATTGAGCACCAAGGTAAACAGACCCCAAACCTTTCCCTCCTCTCCCTGGAGTGTCAGTGGTGGCTGCCAGCAACACCAGAGATGAGCTCACAGAATAACTCCCAAGTGTCCCCAACAATCCCTAGGGCCTGCAGTGCGGGGCCCAGGCCAGGCTCAGCCATGGGAGGGCAGCTGTGGGAAAGGCGGGCAGTCAGGCCTCTGGTTGTGGGGTGCAGTTGTCAGAATTAGGGTGTGATGCTGGTCCCTCATGATTATCAGTGATGTGTGTTGGGCCAGGTGCTTTGGGGAGTACTTGTTACTGCCCCTATTTACACGTGCGAGCATTTCACCTGCTCAAGGCCAGACAAGTTCTAGGTTCCTGGGGTGCTCTGCGTTCCCTTTTAGAATCAAAGTGGAGGTAAAACAAACACGGTTTAGGGGCCACAGCTGTCTGGGTAAACTCCTCTTAGAACGGTCCATTGGGGGCTGGCTGGTCACACCTTTCGGCCTCGATTTACTCTGCAGTTAAAATGGGCAGATTAAGGAATATTGAAGACTCACTTCCTTCCTGGACCACTCTCGACTGTCCTCGGGCATCAGTCTCTCTTTATGCCCTGGTGCCTTTCTCTTGGGTATTAACAGCTTGCCCAGCCAGGATTTGTGCCTCTGCCCTTGAGATTCCTGTTAAAGCCAGCGATAGCTGTAGCTTTAAGCATGTTCCTGTAGTGTAATGTAGAGCTAGTTGTCTAGTTCCTAAGTTGTCCCCCTCGCTTCCTTTTTTTTTTTTTTTTTGGCTGCATTGCGTCTTCGTTGCTGTGCACGGGCTTTTCGTTGTGGTGCGCAGGCTTCTCATTACAGTGGCCTCTCTTGTTGCAGAGCACGGGCTCTACAGCACAGGCTCAGTAGTTGTGGTGCACGGGCTTAGTTGCTCTGCGGCACATGGGATCTTCCCGGACCAGGGCTCGAACCCATGTCCCCTGCATTGGCAGGTGGATTCTTAATGACTGTGCCACCAGGGAAGTCCCCGCTCACTTCCTGAATGACCTGGGGCGAGTCACTGATCACGGTGCCTGCATGCATGTGCCATCTGGGGGAGCGGTGTTGGGAGTGGAGGCCACAAGGCCGGATGTGTGAGGCTTGGGGGGCCGGTCCCCCCTGACCCTAGCGCTCTCCCCACAGACCATCAAGTGCCTGCTGATCCACCCTAACCCCGAGTCTGCCCTCAACGAGGAGGCGGGCCGCCTGCTCTTGGAGAACTACGAGGAGTACGCCGCCCGCGCACGCCTGCTCACAGAGATCCACGGGGGCGCAGGTGGGCCCAGCAGCGGCAGGGCCGAGGCCAGCCGGTCCCTGGCCAGCGGGGCTGTGGCCTCCACCGCTGACCCCATGGCCCCTGGGGGCCCAGGAGGGGTCGAGGGGCCCATGGCCAAGAAGCACGCGGGTGAGCGTGATAAGAAGCTGGCAGCCAAGAAGAAGACGGACAAGAAGCGGGCGCTGCGGCGGCTGTAGTGGGCTCTCCTCCCTCCCTCTCCCACCCGCCCCCAACTCTGTCTCTAAGTTATTTAAGTTATGGCTGGGGTGGGGGAGGGCACGGGGGCACTCGGACCTGGATTTGTTTTTCTAAATAAAGTCGGAAAAGCAGCTGTTGTTGCCTCCACCACCCTGGCTTTGAGCAGTGGGCACCCCAGCCCGAGTCTTCACGTGGGCTGAGCACAGGTCTCTCAGCCCAGCGGGCCTCCTGTTGGAGTCAGAGGCGCCCTCTGTCTGAGGGGTGCAGTGCCAGGCACGGGCCTGCTGCTGATCTCTCCTGCCCTTGTTCTCCTGAAATGGGCATAGTGGCCGGGCAGTGGGTGTGGAAGCCCCGTCTGTCTGCCGTGCGCTGGGGCACTTGATCCCGCTCTAGCCAACAGAACATGTTCCTGTGGATTTCTGTATCATATATCAAAAATCCCAGGCCTAAGGAGACACCTGTCTTACAATTTGTGTTGGTTGGAAGTTGGTGTGATGGGCTGGTCGCTGCTCGGGTTTCAGAAGTGAAGTTGAGGATCCACTGGGCACGTTCCTTTCTCGGGTCCTCTTCAAACTCAAAGCTGGCGGGATTCAGTTTCTTGGGGTCATAGGGCCTGGGGCTATCCCCAGCTCCTAGAAGCTGCCAGGGTTCTCACCCCACAGCCCCCTTTTGTGGGACCCAGTTGATTAGATGAAGCTGATGAGCCCCGGGTGATAACTTGACTGCAGGAACATGTCCCAGCGTGGTCACAGGTTCTGCCCTCACTCCAGGGGTGGGGGCAGGAGACCCGGCAGCGCACGTCAGCTTCCTGCATGCACCCCTGCGGCATGGCCCTTCTCCCTGCCCTGTTCCTTCATCTGCAGGAGGGCAGACCTGCTGGTCGTTGTACCTCTTGGACTGTTATGGAGGGTCAGGTAAGGGCCGCAGACCCGGACAAGTGTCGGGGTTCTCGGCTGGTGGGAGAGTAGGGAGTGGTCAGCCTTGGCAGAAACCAGCGAAGGCACAGATGGGGAGGCCAAAGATTTTGTCGCCCTCTTTCAGGCTCTGTGCCGGGCCTTAGGACACAGTGTCAAAAATGATCACGGGCTTCCCTGGTGGCGCAGTGGTTGAGAGTCTGCCTGCCAATGCAGGGGACACAGGTTCGTGCCCCGGTCCGGGAAGATCCCACATGCCGCGGAGCAGCTGGGCCCATGAGCCATGGCCACTCAGCCTGCGCGTCTGGAGCCTGTGCTCCGCAACGGGAGAGGCCACAACAGTGAGAGGCCCGCATACCGCAAAAAAAAAAAAAAAATCATAAAATACAAAGAAAGGAAAGCCTGGTATGCCAGTTTTCACAGTTGCTTCCTTTGTAATCAGCAAAGCCTGGAAATATAACCCACATGTTCACCAATGGATGAATGAGTAAAGGAATTGTGAATTCACACAGTGGAATACTACTTAGCTAAACACTGATACACAAAATAACATGCTGAGTGAAGCCATATACGGAAGAGTACAAAATACTTGATTCCATTTCTATGAAATTCTAGAACAGGCAAAGTTAGTCACTAAGGGCCAAAAGCAGATCACTGGCTGTCTGAGATAAGTAGGATAAAGTGTACAGGGGTGTGGGAAGACTGGGTGTGATGAGTACATTCCAGATCCCAATTATGGTGGGGGTCACATGGGTGCATAATTATGTCAAAACTTATAAAGTATATACTTAAAATAGGTGTATTTTACTTTGTGTAAAGTATATCTAAGAGAAGTTGATTTAACTTTTTAAATCAAGGACTTCTGTTTATCTAAAGGAGAATGAAAGACAAGTCAGTGGGACAAGTCAGTGGGGTTGTATGCAATCGAAATGGACAAATCCAAACATGTATAAAGAGCTCCTACAAATCAGTAAGAAACAACACAAAAGTTGGCAAAAGCATTTGCACGAATGCTTCACAAAAGGGGAAATCCCAACGACTACCAAGCACATGCAAAGATTCCCGCCATCACTAGTGATGGGAAAGTGCAGTGTAAAGCCAAGTTGAGACCACTACGCTCCCGTGAAACTTGCCACAATGCTAAGATCTGACAACGCCACGCGCAGAGCCACGGATACTCTCCTGGTCCACAGGGCGGCCCTGGCAGGAGCGTGAAATGGTAAAAGTCACGTGGGGACGCAGTAGTATCTCATTACTCAGCCTTCTTGCACATGTACCATAGGCTGCAAAACCACATTTGTCCTAATTGCAAGCAGTATAAACATGCTTGTATATTCAAGGAGCAATACTATACAACACAAAAGTAGTGAGTGGACCATCGCTACTTCCAGCAGCGTGGAAAACGACAGCAGCCTAACAAGCAAGTCACAGGAGACCCACGGTCTGAATGCCTTCGCACACAATTCCAAAGCCGTCAAAACCAAGCTGTGCTGCTAAACACACATACCTTGGCGGTAAAGCTGTAAAAGCAAGCAGATTGTTTCCCTAAAGCTCAGGATACTGGTTACCTCTAGCCAGTAGGAAGCCCACGAGGGAAGTGTATAAATGTGTTCTGTGTGCTTTTCTCTGTGTCTGCTACATTTCAGAATTTTAACAACATGAAGAAGCTCGTTGAGATATGGACCAATCTCCAAAATATGTGAGAAAGAGCAAAACGCAAATGCTGTACCAGATACGCTACCATTTCTGTTCCTTTTTGTTTGTTTTAATTTTGTTTTAAATAGGATGTGGGACTTCCCTGGTGGCGCAGTGGTTAAGAATCTGCCTGCCAATGCAGAGGACACGTGTTCGAGCCCTGGTCCGGGAAGGTCCCACATGCCGCGGAGCAACTAAGCCCGTGCACCACAACTACTGAGCCTGCGCTCTAGAGCCTGCAAGCCACAACTACTGAGCCCACATGCCACAACTACGGAAGCCCTCCCGCCTACAGCCTGTGCTCCACAAGAGAAGCCACCACAATGAGAAGCCTGTGCACCGCAACGAAGCCCCAACGCAGCCAAAAATAAATAATAGGATGTGTATTTGCTTGCATATTCATCGAATGCCTCCAGAAGGTTACATTAGCACCTGCAAATACTGTCCCAAGAAAGGAGAGCTTGGAATACCATGTGCATGTTACCCATTCAAAAAACAGACTTAAGGGAAAAAAAAGCAAGCAAAGACTTGACTTGTTTTAATTTTAAAGGTAACAAGAGCTTCTTCAGTGAAACGGCTCCCTCTCATTCCCATCTCCCCACACCCAATTCCCTTAATCAGGGACAACCAGTGTCAGCAGGTTCCTGTGTATTTTTCTGGGGAAATTCTATGCAAACGTAAGCAAATTTAAGCATATGTTCTTTTTATTTTATTTTTATTTTTTGGCCACACCATGCTGCCTGTGGGATCTTAGTTCCACGACCAGTGATTGAACCCGCTCCCTCGGCAGTGAAAGCGTGGAGTCCTAACCGCTGGACCGGCAGGGAATTCCCATAAACCATAAACATATATTCTTTTACGTCCAGCGTTTCATGTGTATAACACAGCACGTCGCACCTGAGTTTTTTGACTTAGCACATCTTGGCCATCTGTCCTGCAGCACTCACAGCCCTTCCCTGCCCTCAGCTGTGCCCTAATGTATGTCACACTGAGCTGGAAGGAATGACCTTTGTGCATGGATCCCATGGCACACAAGGAACAGAGTCAACCTTTTCAAGTGACATCCCTGTGCCAGAGGGCACATTCATTTGTAATTCTGTACAGACATGGCCAAACTGTTCCCCGTGGGTTCGTACCAATTGACGCTGTCAGTGACGTAAGTGTGCCCATCACCCCCACAATGGCCTTAAGCGCACTTTGATTTTTACCCAACTTTTGGGTGTTTCTCAACCTGAGAGGTGAACACTATCTTAATCTATCTTTAAAAGACTTTTTTTTACAAGTTTTGGGGTTACACAGAAATCGTGAAGACAATAGTGTCCCCCCTCCCCCACCCTTGGGTGCATCTCCTCCATAAATGCTACACTAAGCGAAGGTACTGAAACAAATGTGCTGGTTTTGCCGTGAGAACCTGGCCAAGGGCCACGGGGGTAACATACAGTCAGGGTGAACTCAGCAGGCCTGGGGTGCTCAAGGCCCACAGGTGGATGATTGTGAACAGTTTTCAAGATGAAACACAAGGGACTTCCCTGGCGGCCCAGTGGTGAGGACTCTGCACTTCCACCGCAGGGGCCACGCGTTCAATACCTGGGCAGGGAACTAAGATCCCACATGCCAGGCGGCATCGTCGGATCCGGGGCTGGGATCCTGGGCTCCTTGCTTGTCTCCAAACCACGTGCTCATGTCATTTTCATAATTAAAGACTTTAAAGAATAGATTTTATTACAGCAAATGACTACAAGAGAAACAAAGAGATTTTTTAAATTCCTGGACTGGGAAGAAACAGCCTGGAGGGAATGCAGCAGAGGACACAGCGATGTATTCACAGAACTCATGTAGACTGGGAGCCACGGGCACTAGCGTGTGTGGATTTGTCCTCAAAGTGGTCGGAAAAACACGAGCATTGTTTTGTGTACAAATAGTTATAGACATGGGAACACATTTGTAATTGTTTTGAGTCCATCTGCTCAAGATAATTTATAATAAACTGTTCGTTCATGCAAGGAAGATTTGTGGGCTTGTCCTGGCCGGCCATGTTACAAGCTTTCTGCACATTTAACCACAAGGACTTAGGAAGTAAGGTCTATTCATATGCACGTGTCACAGGCACAGAGGTTGAGGAGTGATGGAGCCCTGATGTATCCGTGAAGATGGAACTATAATCAAGGCCATCCCTTCCCACGAACAGAGCATGTCTCAGCCCCGAGTTTCCACTGCTCTGAGTGACCTTGCGCGGGGTAGCTGCCAAAGGTGCGCCCTACACTCTGCAGACATTCCCCGGATTAGTACTGGAGACAACAGCAGCAAACTAAACCAAGATCTCTGCATTGCGGAGCCCTGAGGAATCAGACGCCTGAAACCACCTTATTGTTTCATCTGTAGGGAAACTGAGGCGCAGAGAGACTAGTGACTCACGCAAGCGCAGGAGCTGGCACATGTGGAACTGGAGGAGGATGCTGTGGGTGGTGGGGGACGGGAAGGGTGCGGGCATCTCTCTGGGCACTTGCCTGTAATCTCACTGCCTCCTGGCCCCACTGTTCCTGCCGAGAAGCCAGCAGTTAGTCTTACTGCAGCTCCCTTGCACGTGAGGTGCTCTTCTCATGCTTTCCAGATTCAGCGTTTTTACTATGATGTGTCTGGGTATTTATGATTTTTTAAACCTTGTATTTTTTATTTGCTTTTCCAATTTCCACGCCAACATACATCACTTGCGAGAAAACAAAGTTTGCATAGATGGCCCCCCATAAGAACCACACCTGCCGCCAAGCTCTCTCCTTCCCCAGGAGGGAGATGGGCAGCTGAGGCCTGGAGTGCCTGCAGCACTGGGGCTCCAGCAGCAGAGCCTCACGACTGAGACCTGCTCCCTCCCACCAGCCCTCTCCTGGTTCCCCCTCACCGAAGTGCCATCCAGACCCCTGGCGTGGCATGCCCAGCCCAGCCACCCTTGATGGCCTGGCCACCCGCAGGGCTAGAGGTCCAGAGACTGAGTGAGGCTGTGTTACGAGGAGGAAACTGAGGCCACAGAGGGAGGTAGTTATCTTGGGGGTTCAGGTGACCAGCCAGACTCCACGTGGGCTAAGGGCCTAGAGGAGCAGGGCTCTGGGGCAGACAAGGAGAGGGACACCATCTGACGACCGGCCGCCACATGGGTGAGCAGATGCTCAGCGCTGTGTGCATGTGGTATGCTGGGGTGCCAGGCTAAGTACTGCCTCACAGGACACTCCCACTAGATGGACTTAAGTGCTGTGGAGAAAAATGAAGCCGGTGTGGGGGTGGGTCTTGATTTTTAAGAGTGGCCAAAAGAGGGACTTCCCTGGCAGTCCGAAGTTTAAGACTTCGTGCTTCCACTGCAGGGAGCACGGGCTCGATCCCTGGTCAGGGAACTAAGAACCCGGATAGTGGCCAAAGGGGAAGAAAAGTGGTCAGAAGAGACCTCACTGCCCGGCAACATGTGCGAGTTAAGAGGCCCTGGCTCCCTGTGGGGAAGCACCTTCCAGACAGAGTAACAGCTAGTGCGGATGGTCCCAGGCAGAACCGCGCTCTCTGGGTGGACAGCAAGGCGCTGGGCATCTGAGTGAAGATGGGCCCGACTAGCCAAGGCCAGGGGGCTGCCTTTCACTCGGAGTGGGATGGGAACCGTGGGAGGGTTTTGAGCAGGTATTAAGTCGCCTAAGTTCCACCTGGAACTAAGGATACCACTCCACCTGGGTTGAGGACAGACCCCAGTGGGGTGAAGGTGGATGGTCCAGGGGAGGAAGAGGGTTTGGCAGGAAGCGATCACGTTCACGGCCACAGAGGAAGGCTGGAGCAGGCAGCAGGGTGGGAAGGGGGTCAGGAACTGACCAGGTGTGTGGAGCTCCTGGGCCCCAGCACAGAGCTGTGAAGTGGGGGCAGGGTTGTCATCTCTGCACAGGGTCCTCAGGATGGCAGAGACCTGAATCCTTGGCCCATGGCATAGTGGCTGGCACATAATAGGTGCATAGGAAACACACCAGGAGCAATGATGTGGGTGACCTTTACCCGTCTGAGCCTCGGTTTCTACATCTGTAAGGCGGGGATGACACCTGCTTCATGGCACATCTGGGGTAGTCAGAGCAAACAGCCACTCCTCAAGTGTACATGTATGTACGTATATGTGTACACACGCACGCCACACACCCATCTGAATAGAGACGCCATCCAGCTTGTCATAGGCTTAAACCGCTACACCAACAGCTAATTACCACACTTACCTGCATTCTTTAACCCAGGGGTCCTCAAACCCCGGGCTGTGGACTAATACTGGTCTGCAGCCTGTTAGGACTGGGCTGCACAGCAGATGAGAAGCAGAAAGCAAAGCTTCATCTGCTGCTCCCCATGGCTCGCGTTACTGCCCAAACCATATTCCCCTCCCCCAGTCCCTGGAAAAATGGATTTCCACAAAACCAGTCCCTGGTGCCAAAGAGGTTTGGGACCGCTGCTTTAGCCCACTGAATTCTGACCAGAGGCAGAGAGCTCCAGTTACTTGCCCAAGGCCACACAGCTAGCAGCTGAGCTGGCAGAAGGACCCAGGCAGGTGCCCAGTGGCAGTGCCTACAAGGACCACGTCTCGGTTGTACTAAACACAAGGAAGCAACTAGGAGAACCGACGTTAGACCCAGTGGTCAGAAAAGACCTCTGAGGAGACAGAGCTGTGCAGCCTGGGGGAGGGCTGGAGAGAAGGCTACGCTGGAGCAGTCAGGAGCAGCTGAGGGCAGTCACCTGCTAAGAGCAGGAAGCAGGTGAGGGACGGTGCTGCAGGGACGCTGGGCTCACCCCCAGTGCAGCAGGAGGCAGAAACACTTGGCCAGGTGGGCTCCTCGCCGAAAAACGGCTGTTTAAGGACATGCCTGCTGGCAGGAAGCCTGAGGCTGCCACCTTCCTCCTGGGTGGCGGGTGCAGCTTATGTCCCCCCCCCCCAGGTGTGGACAGAGTCCCACAGGCTTCTGGACTCAGGAGCTGCACTGGTGTCCCTGAGTACAGTTCTGGGCCCAGACCAAAGGCCAAGGCATACTGAGGGCCCTGTCCACCCCCAAGTCCTAGGATGCTCACTTCACACCTGCAGAGCCCCCTGGAGAGGCTGAGCTGCCCCAGGACCCACAGTGGGAGGGGAGGGCCAGCCTGCCTCAGGCTGGAAGAGGCTGGGGTCCCAGACAGCAAAGACCCAGACTGTAAATGCTTCCTCCTTCAAAGGCCACACTGCCAACACTGCTGTGACACAGGCCACAGAACTATACAGAAGGTGCGCTGACCCTTGATCTAGATGCCCACCCCTCGGGAACCTTAGACTAAATGTTAAAAAATCAAAAATTTCCACCTAATGTCTCTCCTGAGGCTTTGTCATGCATCAGCGGAGGATGAGATCATGCCGATTCTAGATTTTACTTAACCTGCAGTTCCTTTTTTTGCGGTACTGGACAATCACCTCTGAGCGTCAAATGTAAAAATTCACACCAACGCCAGCCCTCCGTGATGGGCAGAAACGATGGGCCAAGGACACACACAAAAGCTGGGGCTCAGCTCCCCCACCTGGACCTGGTCCCTCCAGACTCAAGACACTGGGACAACTGCGTGCTGCGGGCTGGTAGGGGAACCCCTGGGGACATGGCCTGGAGGGCAAGGAGGTTGCGGCAAGTCAGCTGACAGCTTTATTGCATTGGGGAAGGGGACAGATTGCTCAGGAGCTC
The DNA here is from genome assembly GCF_003031525.2 of Neophocaena asiaeorientalis asiaeorientalis. Taxonomy (NCBI): domain Eukaryota; kingdom Metazoa; phylum Chordata; class Mammalia; order Artiodactyla; family Phocoenidae; genus Neophocaena; species Neophocaena asiaeorientalis. The sequence continues at coordinate 386,875 of NW_020174226.1, read as the reverse complement.
TTGGTGGGGCGGGTCCGCTTCCTCTTCACCATCACAGGCTTCTGGCTGCGCAGGATGGCGCTGGCTCTGCGGATGGCAGCCTGGGAGGCGAGGCGGCCTCAGGTCACCCACCCCACCAGCTGTGCCCCCCACCCCCACATGCCTCCCAGATGGGCAACGGTCCCTCTTTCCCAGAGCGCAGGTCCAGCTCCAGTCACCAGAGGGCCGTCCTTCACAGCACTGGCCAGGCTCCCTGGGTCCCCACTGTGTAGTTGCCTCCACCACCTGGCATCAGCTCTCCAGCCCCCACTCACCATACGCAAATCCGGGCGGTACTTGTTCTTTCGGATCATGTGCCGGATGCTGCTGAGGGTGGCCCGGGCATTCTTGTTGATGGTGGTCCGCACGTAAGAAGTGGCCGGCTTTCGCTGGCCTGGTGGGGTGGGGAGATGAGGAGCCCCAGGGGTCAGACGGTCTGGACCTTTGGTGCCCACCCCCAGGGTGAGGGCACAATCCCACCCAGAGAACCTGAGTGCCCAGACTGTGTGAGCCTGGGAGGCAGCCCCATCTCCAGGCATCAACTTACAGGACAATGGCAAGGACAACCACAGGCGAGGCCCTGCACCTGTATAGGCGTCTCCTCCCCAGCCTGCCCCTGAGACACAACACTGTTCATCTCACTGGACAGAAGTGGAAGCAGACGCAAAAGGACCAGGACTCCCTTGCCCAAGGTCCCATGCACAGTTGTGTGACACCAAGGAGAGCCTGGGTGAGGTGGGCACTTGGCACCATGCTGACCAGGTGGTGAGCGCTCCCCAGAAAGCAGCTCTGGCTCCTCTCCCTTCCGCACCTTCCTGGGCCCTAGCTACCGGCTCAGCAACAAGTGTCTAAAACGCCAAGCTGTGAGGCTGGGGTGATGTGGAGCCACGGGAGGACCAGGGTAAGAAGAGTCCTGGGGAAAACACCTGCCCCTCACCTGTGCACAGGTAGAGTTGGACTCCCCTGCCCAGGATAAAAAGGAAAACACCCCCTTTATTGTGCCAAAGAGCTGATGGGGTCCCGGCTAGGATCCTGTGCTCCTGGGTTTCCCCCCAGATGCCAAGGTCCCTGTACCATACTGGGGATTTGATGTTAGCCTTCTGACCCCAGAGGAGAGCCCATGTTACCTCCTCAGGTCAACCAGATTCCTGACAGCCGAGGAAAAGCCACCCAACAATCCAAGAAGGGAAAGCAAAGTTTTTGGGACCCAGCGCACCAGAACAGGGTTCTCAGGAGTGTGGGAACCTGAGAAGCCCAAAAGCATAAATAACTGGTTGCTCCCGGGTCTGTGCTTCTGGGAAGGGAGGTTAACCGCCTTCCCCCTGAGAACAGAAGGCAGCAGATGTGGCTGCTGCTGTCAGTGAACAGGACACAGGGCTCAGAACCCAAAGAGAAACCGGTCCTCATCAGGGATCCGGGAAAAAGCTCATTCTTATCTGTTAAAACCCACTGCCCATCTACAAACAAAAAGTGTTGCGGGTGTGATACCATGACTCAGCTATTACCAAGACACACCCCTGCCTCCCCTTGACCTCCTCTAAGAGTCTAAAAGAGCCTGTCTGGGCCTGAGACACAGGGAAGTGGGATGCTGAGCGCCCCATTCTGAGTCCTTGAAGCCAGAATGGGAGCCAAACTGCTGCTTCAGACCCAAGCTGTCACTTCCTATGCGGGAGCTAGAAGGCGGCTCCCCATCTGTTTACCTGAATTTTCCCACCGGTGGAGACAGACTTCCACCTGCTTCAAGGATTTATTCTGAAAACATCATCAAACCGTGCAACCCTGTAATTTAACCCTGACAAGCAACCAGCGGACTTCAGGTGCTTTTAATTTCTCCACTTTTTAGATGATAAGCTCACATACTGGTGAGCTAGCTTGGAGAGGAACCAGCCCCCCAGGTAAACGTCCTGACCCCAGGAATCCTCCATTCAATAGCAGAACCACTCCCGCGGCCCGACAGTAAAAAACCACAGCCCCCTGCCCCGGATGGGGGTCTGTTGCCTGGGCCCAACCAGGGCAAATGCTCACCGGATCTCCGCTTCATGACCACCACGACCCCTTTGCCGTCCGCCGCCGGCTCCACGCCCACAGTCTTGCGGTGAATGAGCCCGTTGTAGCGAAAAGAGTTGCGGGCCTTCAGGTTATTGGGTTCCTGGGAAGAAGGACGCAACGCGGTCGTGAAGAGAAAGGGAACACAACAATCGTAAAGGTCCCTCCCTCCGACCCAGCCGTCGGGGCCCCGCTTACGGTGCTGTACGTCTGCTTATTCCTCTTGATCAAGAAACTGGAGCAGTTCCGCACGACCATCCATTGCAGGTGCGCGGACATGGCGGCAGCTGCGGAGAAAGGGGCGCGGGAAAACGTCAGGGGCACAGCAGGCCGACGCCGGACAACAGAGGAAGGCTGCATTTGGGGACCGGGCGAATGGGAGCACCGCGTGGGCCGAGAGCGCCTAGAAATTTGCCAGGCGGGGCTGGGCGGCCTAAGGTGGAGGTGCTAACCGGGGCGGCCGAGACTAACTGCGGAGGACGAGAGATGAGAATCCACAGCGACCTAAGGCGGCGTGGCCGGGGTGAAGCCAAGAGCGCGAGAGGCGCAGTGAGAGAGGCAGACAGGGGCACAGACACCCGGTGGCAGGCGCGAGAGGCGGTCACGCGGACGCAACTCACCTCCTCTCGTGGCGGCGGCCGGATACGGAAAGAGGCAGGCGGGGGGCGGGGCGACGCCTTTAATAGTAACACGCATTTCCGCTTCCTCTCAGGGTACGCGCGCGCCGTCGCCTGTCCCCGCCTCCTTCCGCCCGCCTCCGAGGCAGCTCGTTCGGCTATTTCCTCCAGTCAGTCTCAAACCGTTCGGGAACTTTCGGACCTCTTCGGCTGGGGACCCGAGGGCGTGTTCTCGACGCGGAGTTGGTACAGTTCCGAGGGCCCTTCGTGTGTTTTCGGAACTCCACGGCTGGATTTCCGAGGGTGTCCCTTTCCAGAAGTCCCAAGTCCCCTTCCTCAACGGCTTCTCTCCAATATTGCCACTCAGCTTGGCACAGGATGGGTGCTCAATAAACATTTGTTTTATGAATGAACTTGTTAGTGCGTGAACTATTTAAACCACACAGGGACTTCGGGTGCTTCCAGGTTCTTCGTAGACCCTCGGCTATTCCCGACGAAGGCGGCAGGCTCGGTCGGACATTTTCGGAACTCTCCGGAAACACTCTTCCGAAGGGCGGCCGGCTTCCCTCTTATTGGCCCATGCCCGCTTCGAATCTCTTCGGAAACACTCGGTCTCCATTCGGCCATGTTCGGAAACCTTCGGCTAACCCCGGGAGCTCCCTCTCAATTCGCCCTCCCCAGTGTCCTCTTAAGCTCCTACACTATTTCGAGTCTAGAGAGAAGCCGGGCGGACCCTTCTCGCAGACTGCCACCCATTTCCTCTAAGGGCGAGGTGTGTTTGGAGGAAAAGAGATTTGCCTGGGAAAGGTCTTGGTTTCTTTAGGGCCTGCATACCTGTTCGCCCAGCTTATTTCCTGTGCCTCGCGGACTCCGGCCCTATTCTCCCCCTCCATTCCGCCCTATGTCACACCCATTACACTTTAGGGAAGTTTATTTTCTGTTGTCAGGGTCCTCTTTAAGGGGCAGGAGCCTCGCCTGATATACCTCTGAGTCCTCAGCCTCACCAGCACAGGGCCTGGAGAGACTCCAAGTGAACAGAAGGAATGACGGTGCTTTATGTCACCTCCATTAGGGCACCTTGAGTTGTGCTTATGTCCAGAAACTCCTTGAGGGCAGGGGCCTTGTCTGGCCCATCTCTGTGCCCTTGGACTTCGCCATAATGAGTCCTGACAGTCCAGAGGCCCCAGGAGAAATCTGAGCAAACAGGAATGTTGGGGTTTGCCCTGCTGCCTCTATTAGAGCACCCCGGATTTTCACCATGCGCTGCTTCAGGCTCCTTACGATGCAGGGGCCCTGGGCCGCACTAATCTGTGCGCCCAGCTGCCCCCAGCATCGGCTTCTGAGGGCCAGGGCGCCCTCGGGCCGGGCCCGTCCGCACCCAGCCCAGCTCAGGTGACCAGGCGGGTGCCGGGCACACCTGGCGCAGTCCCCTGACCCCGCCCCGGACCGGGCCGCACCCGGAACGCGGAACGCTCTCCGTCGGAGCCAGTCGGGGAGCGGGGCGGGGCAGAGGGGAGAGATGGGGGGACCGAGGGACAGGAGGGGAGATGGAGGGACAGCGGGAGAGATTGAAGGCGGACGGAGAGCTGGAGAGGTAGTGCGAGGGAGGGAGGGAGGGAGGGAAGGACAGAGGGGAGAGATGCAGAGACATCAAGGAGAGATGGAAATGGAGAGGGAAAGGTGCAGAGACAGAGACAATGGGGAGAGAGAGACAGGTAGAGGTCAAGATTGGAAGGCAGAGAAGCAAAGACTAGCAGAGACCCAGAGGATGAAGACCTAGAGACAGTAGGCATGGGTCAGACTGGGGAGAGACAAATGAGACCCTGCCCCCAGACGTGCGTGAGGGCTGGAGAGTCACCTTTAGCTCCACCAACACTTGGAGATTATTCGTCCGTGTGCACCAGTCCCCAGGTGCACCGAGTCCTACTTCCCATTTAATCCTCCAAGTGTAGCAGAGTCTCTGAGGTCACTGTTATTACTATCCCCATCCCAGGGAGGACACTGAGGCCCCAAAAGGTGCCACCTCTTGCGAAAGGGGAGGTACCTGTTGCACTCTCCAGAGTGCACTCCTCCGCCAGAGACCTGCTATGGCTCCCTGTTGCCCTCTGGTCAAATGCAAGCCGCTCACTCTGTGTGTGTTTGCCACATCTCAGCCCCACATCTCCTGCCTTCTCTGCGGTTAGAATGACCTCCCTCAGTCCACGATGGCCAGGCTGTCTCACACCAACTGGCCTCTGTCCATGCCTTCACCTACACTGGGGGTGCCCTTGTTGTCTGCACTCCACTCAGAAAACTTACCAGGTGTCTTTTCAGATCCAACTGAACTTCAGTGCCTTTCTCTGGGTCTTCACATTGTCTGAGTTACCCTTGTTATTGCTTGTATCACTGTGTGTTGTATGTGTGTGTGCTGATACTGTCTCTCCCACCCAACAGGGAGCCCCTGGAGGGTAAGGCCTGGGTCCCTGGTGTCTTTGTTCTTAGCATGCCCCAGCAGAGAGTGAACTCAGGAAGTCAGAGGTTGATGATCCGGTGGGTGGGTGGATGGATGGATGGATGGATTGGGTTGATGAATGAGTGGATGGATAGATTGATTGATGGATGGATGGGTAGATGGAGTTGTGGGTGGATAGGTGGGTGGGTGGGTGGATAGAGGGATAAATGGATGAATTGCTTGATGGATAAATAGGTGGTGGATGGGTGGATGTAGTTGGATTGATGGATGGATAGATGAGGGTTAGATGGATGGATAAATTGGTTGATGGATGGGTGGGTGGATGGATGGATATGGTGGGATTGATGCTGGTAGATGGGTGAATGCGGGGTTGTATGGATGTTTGGACAGATGGGTAAGTAGATAGATGAGAGGATAGATGCGTTGGTGGGTGGGTGGATGGATAAGTGAAACAATGGATGGATGAGTGACTGAATCAGTTTCTCAAATGGGGGTTACATAAAAGAATTAAATTCTAATGCCCTAAGACATTCTTTATAGGTGATGAATTAGCTTTCCTTCTATGCATCCAGAAGGACAGTTATATACCCTTTTTTTGTGAGAATTTTGAAAATAGTCCAGTCGTATGCTATGTTCTGTGGTTCAGATGAGGAAACAGTTTATGCACAGATGAAGCGAGCTGAGCTAACACAGAATTTGGCATACAATGCAGAAATAACCACCTGCGGTTAAAATTACCCCTGGAAACACTTTACCTTGCCCAGAAGTCTAACACAGCTGGGTAGACCTCTGCTGCTAGAACCACTTGCCAGAAACTGGCCAAGCTGACCGGCCTGTAGGCCCCTCTTAGAAGGAAAACGGGCCTGTCCAAACACAGGACTCCATAATGGCAGGGTGAGGTGATTCCAGCCCATGAGGGACAGAGAACTGGAATTTTAACAGAGGGTCCTGTAGGTCCTGGCTCTGGTCACTTCTCTCTGCCTCTGGGACCAAAATTAGTTGAGAAGATGTGCAGAGCCAAACCCATCCTATGTCATTTCTCCCCCCATTTCATCTTCTCTGTCTCTGCCTGTCTTTCTCTTTGTCCCTGTGTCTGTCTGTCTTTTTTTTATCTTTGTGCCTCTATCCTTCCCTCGACGTATTTGTCTCCCCCTCTCTCTTTTTTGTGTGTAAGTCTCTCCGTCTCTGCCTTTCCTTGCCTCTCATTCCCCACCTTGTACCACTGAGTTCCGGTGAGTTAAAGGCACAGTCGCTGCCGCAAGTCAGGGCACGGAGTAATGAAGGAGCCAATGAGCAAGTGCGTCAGTCAATTGTGAGGGACTGAAGCGGGAGGAAAGGGCTCCTTCTCCTGGGTGGTGGTCCTGGGATGCAGGGATACACGCAGGGGTCCTGAGCAGCCACTAACCCCATCCTCCCTCCTACAGACGAACGCATGGCCACACCTGTCAGGACACGATGGAGATGTGCAGCTGCCCCATCACCATCTGGCTGCCAGGATGCCTACCTGTCCTCCATCTATCCTCCCCTGGATAAAGGGCTCTGCCTCACTGTGCTTCATATCTGTCTGGAGAGGGATGGCACTGGGGCAGGGGTGAGGGAGGGGCTGCCCAAGCCCTTGGGGACCTAGGAGCCTAGCTCCACGCTGTCGCCTCATGGAGGGGGACAGGAGTGGGGGGCAAGGATCTCAAGCCCAGACCCACCCCCTGAGTCCAGACCTCCCTCAGCCCAGGTTCCTCTGTTAGTTTGAGGTCCCCAGAGATGCAGACAGAGGGATGAAGACGTGCAAGATATTTGTTGGGGACATACTTATGGAGGGTAGGTTGGAGTAGCTCTGTTACCTGAAAAAGGAGGGGCGGAGGAAAGAGGACTGAGCGCGATGAGTCTTCAACTGTAATGAAGTTCCAGGAAAATTTCCGTGCCACCACTAGGGAGTCTAAGAGCTATAGTCATCCAGCGTTCGTTCGTGGGAAGCAAGGCAAATGCCTGCTGGCCCAAGGGCGGCAGGACCCCAAGGGCAGGCAGCAGAGGCTGTCAGGCAGCGGCAGAAGGACAGCTGAGGGGCACGGTGGTCCATGTCCCCCCAGCCCAGCTGCAGTCCCAGCCCAGGCCACCCACAACTCACCCAAGCCCCTCAGTCCAGACCCCCGTAATCACAGCCCAGGACCTACACTCAACTCAGGACCCCCATCAGCTCAGGCCTCCCCCCGTCAGCCCAAGTTCCCCTCAGCTCGGATCCTCCCCACTTACCCCTGGACCCCAGATGCCCGTCAGCTCACACCCTGCATGATCACAGCCCAGGCACCCCCCAAAACACACACACACACACACACACACACACACACACACACATACACTCTATCTCTCTCTCTCTCTCTCTCTGCCTCCGGGTCTTATCCGTCTCCTGCTTCATGCTTCTCAGAAAAGAGACCATGCATCTCCGTGCTATATCTGTATTGAGGGATCCCTCCAGGGGTGCCCCTAATCTTCCTCCTCCCCTGTTTCCGTTTCTTCGCCCCCTTCCGTGCCTTCCTCATCAGTGCCCCCTGAGACGTCCAGGGCCCCCTCTGTGGGTATGCTGCCAATGGACGCCATCTTCTTTTCGCTCCGTGTCCGGTCCTTGGGTAACAGAGAGACGGTCTGGGACAGGTTGCACTTGCTCTTCAGGAACCACGGCAGCCGCAGCATATCCCGCCGCTTGGCCCACCTGGCAGGGAGGGGACACCCTCAGCTGTGCCGTCCACCTGGCCCCGCCCGCCAGGGCAGGGGAGCCCCCCCGAGCCCCGACCCCACTCACCAGAACAGGCAGATGCTGGAGATCAGGAAGAGGAGGCCTCCGCACATCCAGCCGAGTGCCCACATGTGCTTCCTCTGCATGTTTTCTGCACAAAGCAGGGAGCTGTGAGACCAAGGGGTCCCTGCCACCAGCCCCCCCCAGGGGCCCCGGCTCCCCGGCACACACCATCCGGCTGCTGGTGGTAGCAGACCCCATCGTGGTAGCAGCATCGTAGACGCAGACAGAGATTCGGGTTCTCAATTGCCACCTGGCCCCCACAGCTCTCCCGGTCCCAGACATCTCCCTCACAGCCTGGGGACCAAGGCGAGGAGCAGATTTCCTCACAGAGCCTAACCCCATACCAGGCTCTGGGGCTGCCGGCCTAGTGCTTACTTCATGCGGGACCCTGGACTCCAGGCCCCCAGCCCCTCCCCCCTCAGACCCAGGGGTCCAGGCCCCCAGCTCCTCCTTCCCCAGACCCAGGGCTCCGGGTGGGTCCAGGCCCCCAGCCCCTCCTCCCTCAGACCCCAGGGTCTGGGTCCCCAGCCCCTCCTCACTCAGACCCAGGGGTCCGGGTCCCCAGCCCCTCCTCCCTCAGATCCAGGGGTCCAGGTCCCCAGCCCCTCCTCCCTCAGACCCAGGAGCCAGGCCCCCAGGCCCTCCTCCCTCAGACCAGGGGTTCAGACCCCAGCCCCTCCTCCCTTTAGACCCAAGAGTCTAGTCTGGGCTCCTTATCCCCAGGGGACCCAGAGTTTCCTCCACTGCTCACTCCATGGATAGAAGAATCCCTGGATTCCATTCCCATCTGTGAAAGAAAAGAGCGGTGTTGGGAGGCTGTATGGAGGGTGAGGAGGGCCTCTGCTCAGCTCTCTGACCCCTCTCATCAGCCCCCTCACCTACTGAGCCCTGCATTAGTAGGAAGAGGCCCAAAGCAGGGATCCCAGACCCCACCATGTTGCCTCCCCAGACTCCTGGGGCCTCTGTGGGGAGAGACCTTGGAGGCCATTACCCCAGCAACCGGCTCGCCCCACCCGCCTGCCCGGCTGGCCCCCAAAATTCTAAGTTCTATTTCTAGGGAGCCCACTTAGCAATTGGGAAGAAAGAAGGGGGGTGTCACACTGGCCTGGTCACACCTGGTTGCTAGGGAGTTGCTTCCTTAGCAACCAGGTGGAAGGGGCCTTGTGGGTGGGATGGGGCCCTGGCATTAGAAGAGCCTCCTTAGCAACCTGGGTAGAAAGCAGGTGGGAGTCTAAGACTTCTCCTCCTAGCCAACCAGGGGACCCGAGGAGTGGGCACCCTGAGACCTTCTTGCCAGGGAATCCCTCTGCTTAGTAAACATTCCTGAAAGGCAGCTCCAGGTGACCCAAAGGCTCCTGAGACCTGGTTGCCAGGGAGTCTTCACCCTAGCAACCAGGGGCAGGGGGCCTGAGGCCCAGAAGACCTCACTGAGCCCCATTGTTAGGGAGGCCCCCTAGCAACCAGGAGACCTAAGAGGGCGATGAGAAAATGGGGGTCAGGCCATAGGCCAGAGCTCTTGCTCCGGAGTCCCCTGGTCCCAAAGGCATCCAGGCCTCCTGATGGGGAGGGCCAGGATCCGAGAGGTCTGAGGCCCCAGGTGGTGGAGAGGGGACTCATGGGAAAGGAGCCCCTTCTAGCTCGGTCTGTTTCCCCCTCTGCAAACAGGGAAATGGGTCCGACTGGGATCCCCAAGCTTCTGGTTTGGTCCACCCCAGTGGTGGGGAAGGAGGTCAACTTGGGGGCTGGGGTGGGAACATGATCCCTCACTCTCCCCTGAACCTCCACTCAGCTTTCCAGCCAGCGAGGAGGGGACTCAGCTCTCCTGGGGCGGTGTGTCTTTGTGTCCAGATCCTGAGTCTGAGGGAAGAGGGGCTGGGGGTCTGGACACTTGGATCAGAGGGAAGAGAGCATTTGGGGTCAGGACTCCCAGGTCTGAGGGAAGAGAGGCTGGGCATCTGGACCCCGGGGTCTGAGGGAGGAGGGGGAAGGGGACTAGGTCTGAGGGCAGCTGTCCAGGAGTCCAGACCCCATTTCTCAAGAAGCTCTTTGAGGCTGCCTCCCGCCCTACCCA
>NW_020174226.1:376360-376747 GCF_003031525.2 Neophocaena asiaeorientalis asiaeorientalis | reverse complement strand
TTGGGGCTGGGGGGGCCGCCGTCACGGCCCTCACCACTAATGACAGGTTTGGGCCGCCTCTGCGGCCTGCCTGCCCCGTCACCCCCCAGGGGCCAGACAGGACCCCCCAGGGACAGACAGACGGACACACACAGACTCGGACCTGCTGACCTCACACCAGCCAGCTCCACCTCACCCAGGGGCCAGCACATGAGCAAGGACCCCCTGGGGTCCCCCGTCATATCCCAGTGGCATCTCCCCTCACGGCTATCACCCCTCAGAGTCTCAGCTCCGTGTCACCCCCAGCCTTTGTCTCTGAGCCCCTGAGCTTGTCTCTGCGTCTGTATGGGTCACAATTTTTTTTTTTTTTTTTTTTTCTTTCCTCTTTCTCCCTCCGGCCCCTGTGTT
>NW_020174226.1:373602-376168 GCF_003031525.2 Neophocaena asiaeorientalis asiaeorientalis | reverse complement strand
ATCTCTGTCTCTCACTCTGGCCTCTGTGCTCCTGTCTCTTTCTGTTTGTCACAGTCATCTCCTGTCATTGTTTGTGAGTCTCCTACCCTGCCTCTCCATCTCTTTACTCGTGTCTCTGTCTTTGTCTCTCCTTGCTCTCCTTTCCACAGAAGTAGTCTGAGTGTCCCCAACCCTGGGGAAGACCCAGGAGTCCTGAGTAACCCCCACCCTCCTGTCCTGTACCCACCGGCCTCCTGCTGCCACAGTGAGGAAAGATGACCCCGCATCCCCGGGGTGAGAGGGCCGAAGCAGGCCGAGGGGACTGTCACTAGTCAGAGACTGATGACCCATGCCTAGACCCCTGACCTTCCCCAACAGAGCACTCCCCAAATTGCAGAATGGCCACAAGTTTTCTCTACCTTTCTTGAAACAAGGGTTTCGGACCTGGACACCTGCCACTTGGCTCTGAGGGAGGAGGGGGCTGAGAGCTGGACCCCTGGATCTGAGGAAGTAGGCGGCTGGGGGTCTGGACTCCTGAGTCTGAGGGAGGAGGGGCTGGGCCCTTGGACTCCTAGGTTAAAGCAATGGGGTTGGGGCCGGCAGCCCCGGTTCCTCCGGAGGTGGAAGGGGCTGCCATCATCAGATCCCTACTGTGGCTCTCAGGCTGGCCCCAGGCTCAGTCCCCCATCCCCTCAGACCAGTCCATCTCCCAGGCTGGTGGCCTGAGTCACCTTGGCTGGCCCCACCGGTCTTGGGGGGGGGGGCTACGTCAGTTCTCCCTTCACTGACGCAGCCTTGGGCCCCCCCACGCTGACTCAGCCGGAAACAGGCCCCCTGAGGGGCGGAGACCCAGTGGTCAGAGGCCTGGGTCCCAGCATGAGTAGGGGCTGGGGAGGGCCCCTGGGGGGCCCTGGCAGGGGTGGCCATGACAGAGAGGCAGAGGGAGCTCTTACCTGAAGCGATGAGGTCATGTCCCACCATGGGGGGGCTGTGACCTCACCTCCCTGGGGACCTGAGCAGTTGCCCCCCCAAGTGGTGGGGGATGGGAGGGGGAGGACTTCAGCCAGCATTCATCCTCAGAGCCCCCCTGCCCACTCAGCGGTCTCAGGGGTGGGGGGGAGGGGTGTCTGCGGGAAGACCTTTGGAAGTCCTTGTCACCTTCTGTCTTCTCACTACCCTCCACCCTTCTCTGCCACCCTTATCCTGGGGGTTGGGGTGCTCCTGGGGACTTGGGTTCCTGTCATGGTCCCTCACTCGTTCTGCCGTGAATCCCCGGGGCCAGCTCTGCTCCATGTACCTGGTACTCCCTGTGTGCGTCTGTGTTGGCACCACCGTCCCCCTGAGTCTGTGTCTCCCACCCCTGCTCCCACCCCTCTCCGCATCTCCACCTCTCCACCTCTCCGCGTGGTGTCCTCCCTGCCATGTACTGGTCTCCAGCTCCCCCCCACCCATCCCAGCTGCTCTCTCCGGGTCTCACCATCTCCATCTCTCCCAGGGGCTCCCTCTTTTCCTCCGTCTCCCTGGATATGTTAATAAAAATCAACGGTGAGAATAGCAATAGTTCGCATTTACTGAGAGCTGGTTGTGTGCTTTACAGGCGTGAACTCACTGTATCCTCACACAGGCTTTTGGGAGGGGGTCGTGCCCGGCGTATCCCTATTTCACAGATGGAGAAACCAAGGCACAGAGAGGTGAAGCCATGTGCCCAAGGTCTCACCTCTACTGGGTGTCTCGATGCCTCTTTCTCTTGGTCCCTGTCTCTCTGCCTCTGGTCCTCTCTCACCATGTTCCAACGTGTCTCTTGGAGAAAGGCCCCCCTCTCTCAGTCCCCACTGCTGAGTCCTCGTCATCTCAGCATCACTCAGAGGATCTCTGCCCCTTGGGACTTCTCCATCTCTGTCACCCTGCCTTGTGTATCTCTTTTCTGCCGCCGGCCTCCCCTCTTTCTGGCATGCCTTTCTCTGTCCCTTTTCCTTTTGGGGGTCTCTCTGGGTCTCTCCAGACATCTCCTGCTGTTTTCATCGTGCCCCTCAAACCTCACTTTGCTCTCCTGTTTCTCTGCCTCTGCAGCGTGTCTCCTTGGCTGTCTCCATCTCTGCACCTCAGACTCCCCACCTCTGTCCCATGTCCCCATTTCTCTGTGTGTCTCTACCTCCTTGCCTGGGTCTTGGCCTTTCCATCTCTCTCTGTCCCTGGGAGTCTCTCTCCGTCTCACCTCCAACCCCCCAGGCCTGCGTCTTGTGGTCCCGTTGCCACCTCTACCCCGTCTGCATCACCCCCTGCCTCTCCATCTCTCTGCCTGTCCTGGTCCAGCCGGACCCCCACCCCGCAGCCAGGCCCCAGCTCTTGAGCTGCGCGTGTCTGCCCCGGCAGCGGCGGCGGCGGCGGCGGCGGCGGCGGCGGCCGGCCGAGGAGGTGGAGGGAGGGGACGCCAATGACCTCACCAGCCCCTCTCCGACCACCCCCCCTTTCCCTTTTCAACTTTTCCAACTTTTCCTTCCGTGCCCTCCTCCGAGCGCGGCGGCGTGAGCCCTGCGAGGCAGCCGGCTCCGTCGGAATGGAAAAGGCAGGCAGGGAGGGTGAGTCA
>NW_020174226.1:362677-373554 GCF_003031525.2 Neophocaena asiaeorientalis asiaeorientalis | reverse complement strand
GCCGCTCCCCTCGCTGCTCACACGCACATGCCTCCCCTCCCCAGGCCGAGGCCCAGCTGACCCCCAGGGCTCCCACGGCAGCGGACAGGGAAGGGTTAAAGGCCCCCAGCCCCCTGCCCCCTGCCCTGGGGAACCCCTGCCCTGTGGGGACATGAACAGTAAGTTGGTTCAAGCTCCTGGAGGGGGGACAGGGAGGAAGGAGGGAGGGACCGTCGGCGGGAAGGGTGGGGAGCAGACAGACAGCGGAATCGGACCGAGAGACGGAGGAGAGCGAGGGAGCAATGGGGAGGCGGAGACGGAGCGAGCGGGAAGGAGATTCAGAGAAAGCAGGAGGCCTAGAGAAGGGACGGGCAGAGCGAGATATGAAAGGACGGATCAGAGACGCGGAGACACCGGCAGGGCAGCGCGAGGCAGAGAGAAATGGAGACTCACAGACAGAGACAGACGAAGGCCAGGGGGTGATCCCAAAGGGCCCGGGACCCCCAGGGATTCAGCGGGGACCGAGAGACGCAGACTCCCAGGGACCTCAACAAGAGAGGCTCCGGGAGGGAAACTGAGGCAGAGAGGCCAAGGAGGTGAGAGCAAGCCCAGAACACCGACCCCAGCTACGGGGAGGAAAGACGGAGACACAGGGGTGCAGACAGAAACAGGAGAGCCAGACGGATGCGGACGGACGGGCGGACAGACCGCGGCCTGGGAGGGCCCAGGGGGCGGGCTGGGGGTGTGCTGCGGGAGCGGGGCGGCCCGGGGGTCGCTGATTGGCTGGCGGGCGGGGTGGGCGGGGCCGCTGGGGGATGGGCGGCCGCAGAGGGAGCGGGCCAGAGCCCCCGCGCTGAGTACCGCCGGGTCCCTCTCTCCCCGCCGCGAGCCCGGCGCGCCCGCGCCTCTGCCTCTCTCCGCCCAGGTGTGCTGTGGGGTATCCCCGGCGCTGCGGCCCGGCCTTCCGCGGTCCACTCTGGTGGGGCCTACGCGGCGGTCTCCCGGGGAGGGGTCAAGGCCCCCGGACCTCTGTCCAGGTCTCCTTCCCCTGCTCTCAGTCCGGTTCGGGCTCCTGAGCCTCGGGAGGGGGCAGGTTCTGGCCTGTGTCTCCCCCCTCCTGCCCCGCCCCGGGGCCCAGATTCCGGCGTCCGGGGGCGGACGGGAGACGCCCGGCCCGTCTACCCGCCCCGGGGCGCGTCTGCTCCGACGGGCGGGGCGACCAGAGCCAGAGAGGGAGAGGGAAACCCGCCCAGGCCCTGCGACGTGCCCTGGGCGCTCCGCCCTGGGACTCAGGACCCCCACCCCAGCCCCTCCTCCCTCAGACCCCCCGGTCGGGCCTGAGCCTCCTTTCTGTCCTCTCCCTCCCTCAGGTGTTTGCTGCCTGGTCCTGGTCGCGCTGAGCCTGTGGCCAGGTAGAGCTGCTGCCCCGGGGCCACCTCCTGGCCCCCCACGGGCCTCCCCAGACCCTCGGGCTGAGCTGGACAGCGCCGTCCTCCTGACCCGCTCTCTCCTGGCGGACACTCGGCAGCTGGCCGCACAGCTGGTAGGAGAGCCTGGAGGGGATGGGCTGGGGCCAAGACCGAGAACGGGGAGGGCGTCTGGGCTACCACGGTGGCAGAGAGGGGGAGAAAGGAGTCCGGGGCTCGTGGTGGGGGATGAAGCGACCCCCGGAGCTGGGCAGGGTCCCTCTCACGGCTTCTTTCTCCCCAAGAGAGACAAATTCCCAGCTGACGGAGACCACAACCTGGATTCCCTCCCCACCTTGGCCATGAGTGCGGGGGCGCTGGGAGCCCTGCAGGTAAGGGCAAGGGATGGGTCAAAGGTGGGAGTTGGGCGGTGAAGTGGGTGCAGGGGGTTAGGGGCTGGAGTGGACAGGTGCCAGGTGCTCCTTGACGCCACCCCCCACCCCGCCCGTCCCCCAGCTCCCAGGAGTGCTGACACGGCTGCGGGCAGACCTGTTCTCCTACCTAAGGCATGTGCAGTGGCTGCGCCGGGCAGGAGGCCCTTCCCTGCGGACCCTGGAGCCCGATCTAGGCGCCCTGCAGGCCCGGTTGGACCGGCTGCTGCGCCGGCTGCAGCTCCTGGTACGATCACCTGGCTCTGCGACCCCAGGACCCCAGACCCCAGGCCTACTCCGAGACCCTCACCCTGTGTCCCTGAGACCCCAGACTCCAAAATCCTGCCTGGAAACTCTAAACTCTCACCCTGAGACTCAGAAACCCCATGGTCTTGTGACTCCAAGACTCCCATCCTGAAGCCCTAAGGTTTGAGAATCCAAACCCTCACCCCAAGACCTGGAGACCCCGGTCCCAAAACAGGAGGAATCCAGACCCCAAGCCCAGGATATTCTGAGCCTCCAGACCCTGAGACCCACCCATATCCTGGCCCTGAGATCCTAACACATCAAGACCCCAGACCCTCAGATGATGCACCGTGACTTAAAGCCAGACTGCAGACCCTGGCTCTGCAAACCTCAGATTTCAAGGACTTGGACCCTGAGATCTCAAACTAGAAGACCCCAGACCCTGAGCCCTGGGTCCCCAAGAGCTCAGATCTAGGTTGTGAGCCCTTAAGACCCCAAGACCCTGACTTTTAAAACCCCAGACTCAAGACCCTGAGATTGTAAGACTTCAGACCCCGGTTCCTGGTTCTGGTGACCCCAAAGACCCTGGAACTCAAATTCCAACTCTCAGCTCTGAGACCCCAGACTTGAGACCCCACCTCTCACACATGAGTTCCTGAGCTTGATCCTACAATGAGACCCCACATCTAAGACCGAGGCCCCAGGATCCTGGCCCTGCTGCTACAGACCTCACCTCCAGCCCTCTGAACTTGGCCCTAGAACCCCAGCCTTAAGACCTCCACCTTTTGGCCCCAGTCTCAATTTTCTGAACCCAACGTCCTGAAGAACTCCCAACCCAGACACCCCACCTCACAGGCCAGAGACACAGTGGAAATATGCAAGCTGGACCTCCCCAACCCTGATTCAGTACAGGCTCCAAATTCCCGCTTCCCCGGACCCTAACTGCACCCCTGGCCTGATGTTAACCCTCTGTCCTCTCCTGACAGATGTCCCGCCTGGCCCTGCCCCAGGCGCCCCCAGACCCACCGGCACCCCCCCTGGCTCCCCCGGCCTCACCCTGGGGAGGCGTCCGGGCGGCCCATGCCATCCTTGGGGGGCTGCACCTGACGCTCGACTGGGCTGTGCGGGGCTTGCTGCTGCTGAAGACTCGGCTGTGACCCTCCACCTAGAGCCACCAGCGCCCTTCAAAGCCAGACCTTATTTATTTATTTATTTCGGAACTGGGGGCGTGGCAGCCGGAGGACTCCGCCCTCACCATTGTCTCCCTCTAGTTAGAGACGATCCCTCCAGGAGACCTGGGCAGGGGGGCATCTGTGCCTTATTTATACTTATTTATTTAAGGGGGTGGGTGGGAGGCAGGTGGACTTGGGGGTCCCTGAGGAGGAGGGAACTGGGGTCCCGGATTCTTGGATCTCTAAGAAGTCTGGCCACAGTGTCTCCCTGACCCCCACCCCTCTCGGCTTGGGCAGGAGCATATATTATTTATTAAACAATTACTTTCTGTGTTGGGGTGGGGAGGGAGGGGAAAAGGAGGCCTGGGTTTTTGTACAAAAATGTGAGAACCTTTGTGAGATAGAGAAGAGGGAATTAAATTTGCCATACATACCCACTTAGACGTGATTTCTCTGCGGGCCAGGGGCTGGATGCTGGGGTCCTTGGGGGCCCTCCGTGGACAGGGAAGTAGAGGAACCATCAGTCCCCCAGAGACTGTGAGTTCTTAGTCTCACAGTCAATAAATAAATATTTAATGGATAGTTACAGAAGGTTACCCTGTGACCAACAGTACTAGTACAGGGCAAGGCTGCAGGCTCAAGGTTGTTCATTATGGCAGTGTTTACAACAGCAAACTGGAGACAACCTAGATGTCCAACAGTAGGCGATGGTTATGTACATGACAGTGCATCCATGTGATGGAATACACCAGCCATGAAGAGGGATGCTACAGAGACTGCTTTAGGCATAGAAGAAGCAGGCCTCAAGGCTACAAACCACTGTGTGATCCCCATTTTGTATAGATACGTATAATCCATGGATTATTTAAAAATCCTAGAAGGAAATACACCAAAGTGTTGACTATGGCCACCTCAGGGTACAAGGTGGAGGTGGGATTGTGGGTGACTTTCGTTATTTGTGCTTCTCTGTATTTTCCAGAATTTTGCAATGACCATGTATTTTGCATGACACATGAAAAAATAATAACCACTATATTTAGAATGACAGAACATCAGCACCCCCCGCCCCGAAAGCCCTCAGAAGGGGACAGGAATGGCCATTCACTGTGCGCCTGCTCTGCGCCATGCCTTAAGTGCGGGGTTTTACTTACAGGATCCCGTGCATCCTCCAGTACCCCCCAATTTTACAGATGAGGGAAGCTGAGGCTCCTCAGGGATGCCTGTCGTTTAAGGCCACACAGCTAGGGAGAGGCAGAATATGATTTTGCCAAAGGTCTGGCTTATTCCAAACCTCATGTCCCTTTCTTTATAACCAATGTAGAACAACTGTTGCCACGGACACAAACAAGTTAGATACAGGGAAACTGAGGCTCCTGAGGGTATAGACCTTACCCAGGGTATAGACATGGGTCAGTGGCAAGTTGGGACTGTAATTCAGGCCTCCCCTCGTAAGAGTCAGAAACCCTTTTGTTTAATTATTCACTTAAAACATCCCAGACGGCCCCTCCCAGGGCCCCGGGTCGTCCTTAGTTTGGGTCTGGAGCAGGGGCTTCTGATTCACCCACCCCAGCCCTCAAGACTCCAGGACAGGTTCCTGGAGGGGAAGGGAGCTGAAGGCCCCTGGAGACTTCCCAGGAAGAGCTGCAGCTGTGTCCGATGAGGTCACAAAACTCCTCCACCGAAGTCTCCTCCCCCAGGCCAGGGCTGAGCACCTCTGCAGGGCCGTGTCCAAGCCCTGGGGAAGCTCCACCCTCTGGAACCGCTGAAGCCCAAGGGGCTGGGGCCGGTGGGCTGGGGGGCCGGCACCCTGCCTCCGTGTCCCGGGTGACCAACACTTTCTGCAGCCATCATGAACCGGCTCTGGAACATCAGGCGTTGGGAGCCACTCCAGGGCCCCCTGAAGTGGGTCCCCACCCTGGGTGAGCTGCAGAAGACCCTCCAGAAGGGCGAGTACTTGCCCCTCCGCCCGCTGCCCATGTTCGAGAGTAACTTTGTCCAGGTCCCTGGCTCCCTGTGCCCTGGGCGCAGAGAGGGGCAGGAGGGAAGGGAGACCCCCTGGGCTGGGGGATTTGGGCCCAGGAGGGCACAAGGCAGCTGGGGGGCTGGGGGGTGGAGCTCTGTGTGGAGGTGCCAGAGGAGCATAAGAGAAAGGAGTGGTCCCACCCCCTCTCCCTGGATCCCCAGGTGACCAGTCGTGGGGCCCCAGTGTATGTGCACCACAGAACCAACCGAGTGACCATGGGCGTGGCCGCCTCCCTGCCAGGCTTGGTGTTGCCAGACATCCTGCTGATGGCCCAGCACCCCGCGGGCACGGAGCGCTCCAGCCTCGTCCTCACCAGGTGCCGCCATCCCCCCATCCCCTGCCACCTCGCCCCCATCTCCTGCTCTTCCGCTTCCATCTCCTGCCTCTGCTAGGATGGTCCTGCTGGACCTGGCCCACCTCTACGTCCACGACCTGTCTGCCTGGAACCTGAAGCTGCGTCTGGTCACGGGCTGCCGCTATTACCTGGAGCTGGACGCCCCTGACAATGAGGTCAGCTTCCTGTTTGACCGCTGGATCCGCCTCATCAACCTGCTCCGGCAGCCCGCCCCCTCCTGGGCCCCCAGGACCCTCCACACGCCCCCCATGGACCTGGGCCATGTGGCACCTCCAGGTGGGCCCTGACCCCACAGACCCCTGGGGGCAGCTATGGTTCTAGATTCGAGAGGGTGCCAAGACCAAAAGCCAGAAGTACAGGAGCCCCAGGAATGGAGCTGGGGCCAGGACCCCTGGCTCTGAAGGAGGAGGAGGCCTGCACTCCAGAGTCTGAGGGAGGAGGGACCAGGGGCTGAATACCTGGGTCTGAGGGGGGAGGGGCTGGGGGCCTGGAGTCCTGGGTCTGAGGGGAGAGGGGCTGGGGCCCTGGAGTCCTGGGCTGGGTAGGTAATGGAGATGTGGAAACCAGGAAGATCTCACCCTTCCTCATTGCCCCTCTTCCTGTCCACAGGACCCGTTTCACCACAGACATTCAGGTGAGCTGGCTTGGGTGTCCATCAGGCCCTTCCCTGAGTCTCAGCTTCTCCTCCACCAGGCACGGACAGCGCCTCAGCATCATACCCCTCTCTCCCCTGGCCGAGCCCCCCAGGAGTCCCCTCTGGGCCTCCCCCCGCACCGTGTCATCCCCATTGGGGTCCTTGACCTGAAGTGTCCCCCTGCCTTTCCAGTCATGATTGTCGAGCCCACCTTTCCTTACAAAATTCTGACAACTCAGAGACAGAGGAAGGCCAAGGTGAGCGGCCCCGGTGGGCCTGGAGGGGAAAAGGCTGACGGGGCTGCACCTCCTGACTGCCCTTCCTCCTCCCGCTGCCAGACCCTCAGGCGCAAATTCAAGTCTCAGGCCCTGGGTGACTCCGTGCCGCTAGGCTGGTCACAGCTGGAGCAAGCTGACACGAGAAAGAAATCGACAGAAAAGAAGTAGCCTTGGGGCCTTGCTGCCTTGCAGGGCAGGGGGGAAGGGTGGGGATCCTAGTGCTGAAGCTGCCAAAGTCACACCAAATTGTCCTTACAGGTCCCAACCGGACCTCTCCCCTGAGAGATTGCAAACCAAAGTCCAAGTTGCCAGTGAGCACACCCCCCTCCCTCTGCCTCCATGAATGGACCCCGAAATTCTGACCCTTCTGCTGAGAGCTCAGACTGCTTTCTTCCACCCCACCCCACCAGAGAAGCCCAGCATCACCTTTCGGACCATCTTCAGCATCATTTCCAATACACCTGATCACATGGCATCCTCTTCCAAGGCTTCCAATATACTGAGAGCCTAGGGAGAAGGGGGCTGGGGGTCTGGACCCCTGGGTCTGAGGGGGGAGGGGGCTGGGGGCCTGGGTCTGGGCATCTCCACTGGCCTTGACCATCCTTCCCCTCCCCTCCATCTACCTACAGGGTTGCTGTAATTCTGACGGGGCCACATGCCTGGCAGGTTTACTTGAGACCCCTTCACTCTGTATCTCAGAGGACAGCCCTGAAATGCCCTTGCTGGGCTCCTGTGATCCCTTGCATATGTACCCATGGCAACAGGACATGGACGACCTGATGGACCTGGAGGCCAGCACCTTGTCCACGTCCTCCCTCTGCCCAGCCACCTACCCTCCTGACTTCCACAGGTGCAACGAACAGGCCAGGCCTCTGGACTCCGTGCAGAGACTGTGGCCGCCGCCCTCCCAGAAGCCCCCAGCCATCCCTGCTGCCTCTTGTAAGGCTCCATTCATCCTTGACCAGTCCCAGAAGTTCTTGGCTGTACCTGCTCCATCCCGGAAAGCACCAGTTTTTCCTGCTGCTCCCCAGGAGGCCCCAGCCACACCTGCCCCATCTCAGAAGGCCACACATGTATTGGCTACTCCCCACGAGGCCCCAACCACACCTGCCCCATCTCAGAAGGCCACACATGTATTGGCTACTCCCCACAAGGCCCCAGCCATGCCTGCCCCATCTCAGAAGGCCGCGCATACACTTGCTGTTCCCCCGAAGGCTGTGTCCCCCCCGCTCCAAACAGGAAATCTATGTTCCTACCTACCCCGTCCCATAAGGCTCTGACCTTACCTACCCAATACCAAATGACATTGGACCCTGCCACCACTGGCGTGTTGCTTGCGGGAAGTCACGGAGGAGATGTGCTTGAGAAAAGCAAGCCTGAAGGGAAGCCAGAGCCATGGTGTTGATGGGCACCCAGGAGACAAACATAGTAGAGGTGAGGACTCAGAAAACATCCCTGGAGCTGCCTTTCACCACCACCGAGAAGGAGTCGGAGGAAGTCCTGGTCAGCAGAGCCCAGGATGTCACCGCGGATGGCTTGAAGGACAAGGGCAAGTTGGAGGACAAAGTCCGCAGGATGAAGGAGGAGATCTCGCTGGACATGCTGGGCTTCAAATCCAAGGAGGTGGGGCAGCAGCAGAAGTGGATCAAGACCCAGGAGCTGGCCATCGAGGAAGCCTCACAGGGGCAGACCGGGCCCTTCTCAGTGGAAGGGCTCACCTGTGCCAAGCTGATGATCACTGCCAGTACCAAGGATCCCTCCTTGAGATCAGCTCTGTCCAATCTGCCCTCCTGGCTCTCAACCCAGCAGGGGTCTGCCATGCCAACTATGGACACAGTACCCCTCAGCACCACCAAGGTGTCCTTGCTGGAGGAGATGCCGGTGGTGGTCAGGGAGCAGCCACAGTTGGGGGCCTGGGCGAAGGGGAACACGCATCCATGGGCGGAGGTGGAGGAGGTGCCCCAGGACCCAAAGGGGCCTTCCAAAGCGTCCCCCTTCCCCAAGCGTGCCACCAGCAGCCCCAAGATGAATGCTGCCTCCCTGACTCCCATCTCTGCCCTCAGCGAGGTGGGAGGACGTAATGGAGTCTCCTACCTCTCTGACCCCTGTCTCAAAGATGGAGGCCAGGGTCTCCCAACAGCCCAGGAGAGTATCTCAAGAGCCCAAGAGGGTGCCGGACCAGTGCCCCATGGCCACAGTGGGGTCGTCTTTGGAGATTCTCTTGCCCACTCTCTTGGAAATTGAGAGTATGAAGGACATGGTCTCCAAGGTGGAGAAGATAAAGGAGGAAGTGGGCATCTTTGCTCCTTCGCCCAGGTATTTGGGGTGACAGCTAACGTGTATTGTCAACTCTGTTATCCATGAGGTAGAGAGGATCATTCCTTCTTTTTCCACTTTCCTTTGTGCTCTCAGTGTATAGTGAGTATCAACTATGTGCCAGGCATCATTCTGTGCACTATGGACATGGCATTGAGCAATTTGGGGGGGGGTCCTCCTGGCATCTTTTGGGTAGAGTCCAGGGACGATGCTCAACATCCCACAATGTATGCGATGGTGCCCCACAGCAAAGTATGATCCTCCGCAAAATATCAGTAGTGCTGAAGCTGGGAACTCTGACAATAAAATCCACAGTAATTATATTGTACATTATTAGCTGATAGGGCTCCGGGCAAACAGCAGGGTAGGGAGGGCTACGAGTGGGGGTAGGCAGCTTCCAGTATTGGATTGGGTGGTCTGGGAGGGCCTCAGTGAGCTAGTGTCATTTGTGTAAAGATCTGAAGGAGGGGAGTGAGGAAGCCATGTGGACATCTGGGGAAATTCGTTCCCTTCAGAAGGAACAACCACCTCAAAGTCCCTGAGGCAGGAATGTGCACGATGTGCTGGACCAAGAGGGAGCTCCAGGACAGCCCAGAGTAGGAATTGTGGTCACAGGAGTCACGAGGGTGGCACCATCATGTGGGGCCATCTTAAGTACTTTGGGTTTGATGCTGAGCAAACTGGAGGTTTTGAGCAGAACGGCTGGAGTTGCTGTATGTTAGAAAGGACTCTCTCTGGCTGAAGTGTGGAGAAGGTAGAGGAGGAAGGGTGGGTGCCGGGAGAAGAGTGGGGAGGCAGTTGCAATGACGCAGGAACAAGATGATGGTGGCTTGGACAAGAGGGGAAGGAATGGAGGTATTGAGAAGTGGTGGGGTTCCAGAGATACTTTGATGGTTGAGCCAACGGATCAGCTCATGGATTGGGCATGTTGTCATGGCATTGAGGTTTGGGATCTGAGCCACTGGGAAGATGCAGCAGTCAAGGAGGCTGTGAGTGGAGTAGATGTCAGGGACAAGATCAGGAATTCCATTTTGGACATCTTGATTCTGAGATGTCAGGTGACGATGCGGGGTACGCAGCTGGACACATGAGTCTGGAATGATTTGGGGAATCATCAGCAAATGGATGGTTGCTGCAAGCTATGAGACTGGAGGTCACCAGCGAGTGACTGCAGGTGGAGACAGAGCCAAGGTGTTTAGGGAAAGGCGAACCATAGTCAGAGAGTGAACACTGAACAGCATCCTGAACACCAGAAGAAAGTGAGGAGCGTCATGAGGGCAGCCGTGTCAGATGCCACGAGCAGGTGAAGGAAGACGGGACGAGAGAGGACCTCTGGACGTAACAGCAAGGAGGTGACCTGGTGGGGACGAAGACCTGAGTGGGGCAGGCTTAAGGGAGCACAGGAAGTGGGTCACCGTGCTGCAACTCTTGAAAACATGTGGCTGAGCCAAAGGAGCTAGACACAAAAGGCCACACAGTGTACGATTTTCGTTTGCAAGAAATGTCCAGAAGAGGCAAATCCGAAGAGACAGGAAGCAGATTGGTGGCTGCCAGAAGCTGCAAGGGATGGGAGGAACGGGAAGTGACTGCTTAATGGATTTGGGGTTTCCTTTTGGGGTGATGAATATGTCCTGGGAGCTACGTAGTGGTGGTGCTTGCACAGCATTATGAATGTAATTTATGCCACTGAATTGTACCCTTTAAAATTGTTACAATGGTAAATTTCATGAGATGTGTATTTTCCCACTACTTGTATACATACATATGTATGTAAAGAGGGGAATCGGAGAGGAGGAGTAGACCAGCTCTTTCCAAATGATCTGCTGGAAGGGGAGGAGGGACCTGAAGAGGAAGCTGGAATAGGATGTGGGACAAAAGAGGGCTTCTTAAGAGGAAAGAGATAGTGCGTTTGGATGTTGGGGCAAAGGATCCAGAGTCAAACTTGATATTAAGGAGGCAGGAGGGAGAGAAACCTAGGAGGGACACTGGTGGAAACGTGGATTCCAGCTCAGGCTTGCCGGGCCCTGGAGCAGGACC
>NW_020174226.1:361029-362617 GCF_003031525.2 Neophocaena asiaeorientalis asiaeorientalis | reverse complement strand
TCAGCATGTATTTATTGAGCAGTTACTACTCTCTCCCTGCCGATCCCCCAAAGCCCTCTCTGGCTTTCTCTCTGCAGCATGCACGGTTCCCAGCGGCCTCAATAGCGGGATGCGGGGGACTCAACCTC
The DNA here is from genome assembly GCF_003031525.2 of Neophocaena asiaeorientalis asiaeorientalis. Lineage (NCBI taxonomy): Eukaryota > Metazoa > Chordata > Mammalia > Artiodactyla > Phocoenidae > Neophocaena > Neophocaena asiaeorientalis. The sequence continues at coordinate 362,489 of NW_020174226.1, read as the reverse complement.
AGTCGCCGAAGTGTCCAGAGGAGCCCAGCGGGGCCAGGTAGCCCCTGAACCCTGCAGATCAGCCTTATACCTAGCGCTGGCGTCCAGGAGCCCGGACTCCACCCTGTCTCTTTCCTCTTCCTCACAGGCCCCTAGGTGTTGTGCCCCTCTACTGTAAGAATCAGGGTGCTGAAAAGGCTGGGCGGGGATGCTCCTTCTCCGGTAGAGACCAGAGCTATCTATATCTTTATATATTGGGGGGGCGGGGGGCGGGTCGAGGGAGAGCCCGCGTGGTGGCCCAGTTTCGCAGAGATTAAAAGCATGAGCCTGAGACTCGGCAAGAGCAACACCCGGGTGCCTGTGTGCGAGCGCCGGCCCCAAGTTGGGGTGTCGGGCCGGAGGTGGGAGTCGCGGCGGGGGAGGCAGGTCCACACCGACCCCGCCCCGCGTCCCAACGCAACGGCGCAACGGCGTCCATTGGCTGGGGCTCCGGGGGTCCCAGCCAATCCGACCGGGAGGGTCGTGTTTTTCCTGGGCTGGGACCCTCGAGAAGCGAGGGGGTCCCCGGACGGAGCCACAAGCACAACTGAGCCAGTGACCCGCTGACATCAGCCTGGTGAGGGCAGGACGGGTGGGAACGGGGGCTGGGTTTCGTGGTGGGGGTCAGGAGCTGAGTGCGGGTCGGAGCGAGGGGCGCCCCCTAGGCCCCACAGAACCCCATCCCTCCCCGCAGCAGACGCCGCCTTCGTGGATGTTGGGTATTGATTGCCCAAAGCCCTGAAACGGGAGATGGCCAACGGCACCCTTCGACCCGCGCTTCCCCAAGCAGAACCAGACCCGTAACTGTTACCAGAACTTGCTGGGTAAAACCTCGCGGGCCAAGTTAGGGGGAGAGGGTGAGAGAAGGTGGGAGGCAGGAAGGGGCGCGCCCCACCTGAGGACGAGGAGAGGGTCCTGGACTCGCCGCGGGGGCGGAGGCCGTTGGGGTGGGAGGTGGAGCGGACCACGGTCTGAAGGGGCGGGGCCTACCTGGGAGGGGAGGGGCCTTGTATGATAGGGCGGTACCGATCAGTGGAAGGTCGGGGCCTATTCTGGAGGCGTGCGATAAAGTCACGGAAGGGTGGGGTGACAGAATAGGCGAGGCCTGGCGGGGAGGAGGCGGGTCTGCAGCTGGACCTTTCTGGAGGGCGCGGCCTTGGCGTGGAGGGGGCGGGGCGTGCTTGCGACTCCGCCCACCTGCCCGCTCCTTCCCCCCCGCCCCACTCGGCAGACTACCGTCCCTGCGTCAAGAGGATGAGGCGCCGCGGGAAAAGCACACAGCCCTGCGAGTATTACTTCCGCGTGTTCCACGCGCTGTGCCCCATGAGCTGGGTGAGTGGACAGAGGGGCAGCGCACAGACAGGCCGGGCGAGGGTGGATGGGCCGGCTGAGTTGAGCAAGCGCCCGCTCCCCACCTTCCTCCATCCTACCCACCCCCACCC
>NW_020174226.1:354407-360748 GCF_003031525.2 Neophocaena asiaeorientalis asiaeorientalis | reverse complement strand
CACGGGGGCGTCGGGAGATCCTCCCTGTCTGTGCCCTGCAGCCAACACTACTGGCTCTAATCATGGGAGGGGTGAGGGAGGACTGGGCTCCATCAGGGCTGGTATGGAGGGAGGACAGTCAGGGTAGGAGCAAGCTGAGCCCCCCGCTCCCACCCCCTTCCCACCTTCCCCCCTCCAGCAGGCAGCAGTCTTCTCAGCAGGGTCTCCCTTGGCTCTTTGAGTCCCAACACTTGCCCACCAGGACGGTTCCAGGGTCCTCCTGCCTCTCAGTCCCCACAGGTACCTGTCACCCAAGTCCTCCCTCCACCTCTTCCTTCAGGATCCTCTTCCCCTCCTGGACCACCTCCCCAGCTGGCTCCTGGACTTCCTGCCCCACCCCTTCCATCCCATCTCAAGTTCCAAGGAGTCTTTTATATACCACCCAGCGCTGACCCCATCACTCCCTCCCCTGCTCCCCACCCTTCCCGGCTTGCCACCACTCCCTCACTCCCCTGTCCCCTTTGACTCCACATCCCTCCCAGTACATCCCCAACCCCATCACATGAGCCCCTCCCAACAGGGTGCTCTGCACTGGTCCCCTAGGTCTTTGGAGCGCCCTGTCCACAGCCAGGAGCAGCCTTTTCTCCTCTGATCAAACACACGTCACTTCAGTCTTTCCTGCCAGCCCATTCCTGACTGCGAGCTCCTCCAGGACGCTCAGAGCTCCAGGATAAATTCTTCTTCGCTCCCGCCCCACTCGGGCTCTGGGCCTGCCCTCAGCCAAGCTCAGGGACCACAATGCTGAGATTCATCCTGATTCCAGATGCCCCTCAAAATGTCACCTCTCCAGCCACCTCCCTCCCCCCCTCCCCCCCACCCCGAGCCAGGCTGAGGAGTGACCCTTGACAGAGCTCAGAGCCTGGGGCTTCTAGCCTGACCTAGATGGGCATGAGTCCTGGCCATCAGCGGGGCGGTGGATTTGACTTTCTGCCTGAAGCTGTCAGTCTCCTGGGGCAGACTGGACCCCCAGACTCTGCCTGAAGTGATCTCATGAGGTCTCCATTCAACCCCAGGGTTCAAAAGTAGCTATTACTAATCATATGACAACTTACTGGGTGGCCCTGGACAAACCTCCTGACCTGCGTCACCTCAGTTTCCCCAGCTGTCAACAGAGATGGTGCAAAATCCCGTTATCAGGAGGGGTGGAATGATGGGAGGGACTGGGTAAGCTCAGGGGAGAACTGGCTCCATCCACTCCCCTCACCCCCTCTATGCTGCCCTCATCCCCCTACCCAGGGCACACCCCAGATGTGCCATCTCCCAGGATGGCTCCACCCAAAACCTTGGCCCCGGGCCCCCTCTCTCAGACCACAACCTGAGAGGCAGAGGGGCAAATGAGGGCATGGGGTGTGGACTCAGACAGACAGGCTGGAAGCTACAGGAGGGGGTGAGTCGTTCATGTGACCTCCCCCGACCTGCAGACCTCTGGCCTGCACAGAGGTGGCGCTGCTGCAGGAAAGAAGGAAAGCCGTGATGCCACGCAGTCCAGGCAGCTCTGAGTCACCGAATGAATGGGGCTGGCGGCTGTCTGAGCACTTGGTGAGGTCATCCAGGTAGCATCCAAGCACAAGGCCTGACACCTGTGCAGCCACAGCCAGCCTCCTGACCTCACCAGAGCGCCAGTGCTGGTAGTGTGTTCTCGCCCTGTGGGCCAGCAGCCCCTCCCAATTCCCCCTTCTTTCCCTCTGGGGCCAGGATCCCTGCCACCATCCCTTGACCACTCCTGGGACGTTCTTACACTCCTGGCTTCCCTTCTGACCACCACTGCCCTATGGATGCCTGAACCAAGGGCAGGGCCAGACCCACTTCACTTCCAGCTGGCTGGGCCAACACTCTCAGCCCCCAAACTCTGGCTCTGAACACCTCTTCCTAGGCTCCTGGGCCATCTTTGCCCACCCACATCCTGAAACCCCCAATGTCAAGCTCACTGTCCCGAAACAGCCTCCCGGGACAAAGGAAACTGACTTCCCCATCCCTCCTCACAACCTGCATCCCTGCTCTCCTCCTCCTCTCCCTGCTACCCCCTCCCAGTCCCAGCCCATCAACCGCACACTTACCCTCTTCCCCTCCCTCTGCAGCTCCTTCCTCCCAGTCTACTGAAAGGGTCAGGTGCTTCCCGGTCAAAATCACAAAACCACTCGGTGCCCTTCACCCGTTGCTCCATGAACCCTCCAGGCACTGCTCTGGCCCTCGTCTCCACCCACTCCCCCCTCCCATGGAAGCCACTGCTGAAACAAGCCCTGAGTCTCCAGTGGGCACGGCCCCAGCCTCCCCTCTGGTGTCTGCCTCTTTCCCATCCCAAGGATCTCAGAGCCTGGTTGAGCTCTGAGAATGGGTTCAAGTCCTGGCCCTGAAGCTTGCCAGCCTTGTGGCCCCAGACAAACTTCCTAAGCCCTCTGCACTGTGGCCTTCTCACCTAAAATACAGTGATAACGATACCTAGACTTCACAGGGCCGTGGGGAGGGTGATGCTGTGTCACAAGCCAGGACAGTGTCCAGTGCAGCTGTCCTCAGGGTGTGTGGGTTCTCTATGTAAATAATTTGAGGCACTCAGAGTCCTCATGTCGGCCTGATTCTGGTGCCCAATATCATGTTGGAGGTGGGGGTGACCGATCGTCAGCTGTCCTCCTGGATCAGCAACCCCAGGATGACCAACACCATCAACAGGGCCCTGGAGCTCCTGCTGGCATCTGGTCAGCCCCATGCACAGGGTAAAAGCATCAGAGAGCTCCCCCAAGGGGAGAAATGGGATCCAGGATTGGGCTCCCTGCCGTCCCAGTAACCCAAGGAGGGGAACTTAGAAAGCTTTGGGGAAGGCACTGCAGAGTGCGGGGCTTCCTGAGACTCTGGCCTGTAATTATTTCCTGTTTCTTTCAACTCCCTCCTCCTCCTCCCCCAGCCAGATTCTCCGTTTCCTTGCTCTGGCCCCCAAGTGTATGACGGGCTTCTCAGCTTGAGCCTTGACCCTTCGACCCTCCCCCTGGGGTTCCCAAGCCCCAGCTCCACCCAAACATCCCAGGGCCCGCCAGCTCACTGGACCCAACACACACTCCTCTCACTTCCCTATCGTGGTTGGGGCTCCATCTACCTGGTGGTTGAGGCAGAAACCTGGCAGCAAGGCGGGCTCTGTCCACGTACCAGCTGTGCGGCCTCAGGCAGACGTGCCTGCCCTCCCGACTACCTGCAAAGGCAGGGGGGTGATCTTGGTAGCACTGCTGTGAAGGTTGATGCCAGATGCACAGAACCTGCGACCAGTGTCAGCTGTAGTTATTGTCCTGGAGGTCTTCCTTCCCCGTCATCCTGTCACTCTAGCCCAGTGGTTCCCACTGGGGGCTGGCTTTGACCTCTAGGGGTACATTTGGCAATGATCACAGATATTTCTGTCACCACTAAGGGGATGCTACTGGCAACTCGTGGGTGGAGGCCTGAGAGGCCACTCCTCGTCCTGTGACACAGGATTAGCAGCTCAAGACAGCAGCAGTGTTGAGAGTGAGAGACCCCGATCACTGGTTTCTAATCTTCGTGTTTTGGGTTCCAGACACTTTTGAGAATTGGATGAAGGCTCTAAACGCTCTGCGCCAAGAACACGCCTGTGAATACGCAGTTACTACATTTGAAATAGGATTCCAGGAGGTTCTCGGAACCTCCAATGTCCATCCAGGCTAAGCCTCCTTACTCTGCTGTCATATTTGCCGAGAAGTCATGAATTTCTGCTTGTCTAGAGGGACAAGTTCTTTAGCGACTGTGTCAACCATCTCTCTTCATTCTCTTCGTTACCACTTGCTGACTGGGAGGCCCTCTCCCTCGTTTTTAACCTGAGGGAGAAAACTAGGAGGGTTCAGTAGGCTCTGCATGGAAGAAAGACACATTTTCTCATTCTGAAAGGGATGAAGCAGGCTATACATAAATAATATGAATTTTAAAGTAAAAAAAAAAAGTTACCTGCTTTGAACTGTCCTCATCCCCACCCCCAGGTCCACTGTGGAAGTGCCCCTTCCTGGGCCATCTCCTTGGCCCACCCAAGTCTTCCTACAGCCTCTCCATGTGTGTTCACCCCCTCTTCTCAGCACCCCCATGTCCCTCATGCATATGGCCTGGCCTCATCAGCCTCCAGGGTAAACTTTTCCAAGGCCGGTCGACATGGAGGAGATAAACTGGGGCCTGCAGCCCACACACGACCCTCAGACATTCCTGGCTTGTCCTCATGAAATGGCTGTGAGGCCTCAATGAACAAAAAAAACATATCCACAAGACACTTTGCAGCGGGTGCCTGGTACCAGGAAGCACTCACTGATTGTAAGCTGTTAGTATTTCCTTCTGTAGAATGGGGGTTGAGGTGAGAATTAAGAGACGATGGGGGGAGTTCCCTGGTGGCCTAGTAGTTAGGATTCTGGGCTTTCACTGCTGTGGCCCGGGTTGAATCCCTGGTTGGAGAACTGAGAACTGAACTGGATCAGAAGAAACAAGAAGATTCACTGTCCTGGCCTCACAGAGCCAGGCCAACCGAGATGACACACGTGAGGTCCGGGAGGGGCTCTGACTTCAGACAAGGGTGATCTGGCCCCAGGTGACCCGGGACAAGTCACTCTAATTGCTGGACCTCACTAATCTCATCTGAAAAATGGGGAGACTCCCCACCTGGGTGAAAAGATGGGACTGAAAGCATTCTTTATGAGCACAGTTTGCGCCTCTGTACTCGGCCATCCTCAGAGCCCACTGCCCTTCCACCCTTCCAAAGCTTTCAGGGCCCAAAGTCTGGGCTGCTTCCTCCCGGTCTGGTCTCCCCAGCAAGGCGGAGGGTCTCACCCTCCCAACGGACATCACTTCAAAATGTAAATCACGATGAAATGCTTCCCAGGGCACTGCTTATGACAAGGTTTTAATAAAATAAAATAGAAAGTTCAAGTGCTTCCAATCCCTCAACATACCCCATTCTGGCGTGGGGGAGGGGAGGGAGCCCCCACAGCCCAGTAGCACCAGGGATAGCACCATGAGAAAGATGAGGTCGCACCGGCCTCCCTGAGACCCACGGGGGTGGTGGGGACATGCCCCTGGCCGCCCCCTTGTCGCCCCCCACCTCAGACACAGAGCCAAGAGCACACTGACTCCCCTCTGTAGGGCAGTGTCTAGGGAGCGCCAGCCCATGTCAGTTCCACCTCCTCCCGAGGCCTGGGCTTCTTTGGAGAAGCCATGGGGCGGCCCCCACCCCTTATGGCTTTGCTCCCTGGGCAGGAGAAGGCGGGTGGGGAGGGAACAGCTCCTTCAGCCCTGAGGCTGGGGCTGGGGTTGGGGTGGGAGGGCGGCAATGGCCAGGGCTCCCTGCTAGGATGGGGGTGGCTCAGGGGTCAGCAGTCACGAAGGGTCAGGGGTCAGATCCCCAGGGGGTGTCCAAACCAACCCGCCCCAGGGGTCAGAGCTGTGCTGGGGTTGAAAGTCAACGCCCTCCCAGAGGTCCAAGAGCTCCTTCTGGAGGTCGGTTACTGAGAACTCAGGGCAGAGGGGACCAGGAGGGACGCCCTCCTCTCCCAGCCTGGGCCTCCCTGTCCAGCCCGTCACGGCCCATCACCGTTGACATCCAGGTCGATGGAGCCATGGCTGACCACCAGCCGCAGGCGCTTGGGTGGGGAGAAGGGGGCAAAGGCAAGGGCCTGCTTGGGGATGGGGATGGGGCCTGGGGTCCCGGCAGGGACGGGAGTGGCAGTGGCAGGCGGGGCCGGGGCCACACGGCTCAGATCCACACGTACCACGTAAGGCAGCCCGTAGCGCCGGGCCCAGTGCCAGTCCTGCTGGGGGGCCCAGCGGGCACGGGCGGCCGGCCCCAGAGCCACTAGGGCCTCTGCCCGCAGGCAGCAGTGGGGGCCACAGCCTCCCCATCGGTGCAGGGAGACGCGGGCAGCACGGAGAACGGGGGGTGCCGGGGCCCGCCGGGGCTGGGGGCGTCGGCGCCTCCGGGGGCGCACCCGGAGCTGGGGCTGAGGCAGCCACTGGAGCCAGAGGGGTGAGGCATCGGGGCGGGCGCCGCAGGGCGGGGGGCGCAGGGGCTGGCAGGCAGCTGTGGAGGCCCAAGGGAGGGGGAGTGGGGAGAGAAAAGGGCAGCTGTGTGAGCAGGGCCTCTTCAGAGGGGAAAAGCTCCTGCTCAGGCCAGCCGCCACCCACCCCCACCCCTGCCCGATGTTCTTCAGAGGGGGACAGATGAAGAGAGGGATGTTCAGGAGTGAGGTTCTGTCTGGGGGACCAAGTGGGGGTACCAGGAGGGACAAGATGAGAGGAGGGCAGAGAAGGGGCTGGGGCTGGGGGGGCAG
>NW_020174226.1:351257-353384 GCF_003031525.2 Neophocaena asiaeorientalis asiaeorientalis | reverse complement strand
CGTCTCCCGGAGCTCATACTTGTCCACGGGCCGGGGCGGCAGGGGCTCCTTGGGCTGCAGTCGGAAAGCTCCTTCGCCTCTCCTAAGGATGGGAGGGAAATGAGGAGGGAGGGAGGGAAATGAGGAGGGAGGGAGGGGTGGGCCCTGAGGATGCACTTCTGGTTCCCAGGATCCCAGGGACCGTGTCCCTTCCTGCAGGCCATCCCCACCTCTCGCAGGTGTAGCATTCACAGTGCTCATTCTTTTCACCGAAGAAGCCTTCGCCGTAGAAGCAGGTCACCTCGTCCCCTGGCTCGATGTCCCGGAGCACCTTCACGCAGGCTGCGTTCCCATCTGCAGGTACGAACTAGGGGCCAGGAGGCTCAGCGCCCTGTCCTGGGAGTGGCCTGGCTCCACCCCGCCTGGCCTGGCACCCTGGCCTCAAGGGTCCCCCTAGGATGGGCAGCGCCAGGAGCCCGGGGAAGAGCCCTGCCCAGGGCCTGCCCTCAGCATGCACTCCCTGACCCTCCCCCGTTTTGCTGGCTCCCACCCTCCCTGCAGGACATGACCTAACCAGCCCCTGGCACCATGCACAAGAACTGCTCCCTCCAGCACTCCTTCTCGGGCTCCTCTGACACACCCTGCCAGCCTGCACCTCAGTGGCCGAGATGTGCGCCTCTGCCTGGCTCTGCAGCCTGCCCTCCCCGAGGCCTGTGTCCACCCCGCAGCCCCAGTCCAGGATCGCCACCCCTCTCGCCTGCCTGCTCCTGACTCCAAGCTCCCCATTTGGGAGAGGCAGCACTCCCACCCATCTGTCCATCCTAGCCTGACACACACCTGGGAGTGCCCCTGGCCGCCCGCCCACCCACCTGACGCCAGGACAACTGGCCGGCACCTCTCGAGCGGGCAGTGTTGGGTGTCCTCTTTCCCTCCCTCCCTGAGACCCCAGCTGCCCCTCATCACCTCCTATACAGCTCTGCCCCAGGCTACCTGCCAGGCCCACCCCCGAAGCTCCCAGAGCAGCGGCACCAGGGCCTCTGAGAACCAAGCCCCCTTCACTCACTCCGTGGGAGCCTCCATGGGGCAGACCCAGCTCACGCTGACACACGAGGCGGGAGCTACTGTGCCTCCTTGCTCTCCGGTGTGGCGCCTCCCCTCTGAGATGCCCTAAAGCGGCCCCATTTGCCCTCAACACCTAGAAAAATCCTACTCCTCCTTCAACGCCTGGCTCCAGCGTCACTTCCATGCAGCCTGCGGTTCCACACCACGTGGTGGCTGACCCCCACCTCACCGAGCTTTGCTCGACTCTCCATCCTATCCAGCGTCTGTGCCCCGAAACCCACGGAACAGTGTGCAGAGTCACAGGACGCTGCCACACACCCAGCCTTCACGACTGTCCCAGGAGGCAAGTTCTCCCCGTTTCCCATCCGAGAAGAGAAAACAGGGCCAGGGCAGCAGAGCCAGGACTCAAACCCTCCCCACACCCCTGGGGTCCCAAGTGCGGCCAGGTGAGCCCCACACTTGGCAGGGTGCACACCCAAGGCCTTACAGGGGCCATCTCCCCACAACTCCTCTCTCTCACTGCTCCGTGCTCCACACGCAGCACAGGGTCGGGGGTGGCCTCCCAGAACCTCCTATCAGGAAGAGTCCTTGTCCTCCAGGGCAGCGCTTGCTCTGACCCCACCCCAGGAGGCCCTCCCCAGCCTCCTGCTATCACAGCTGCCGTGGGTGTCTCCCTGGGAAGCCCGGGGCCCATGGCACAGGCAGGGGCACTTTGTGTCTCCCCATCACCACACTCCCGCCAAACTGGCCCAGCCCCCCGCCCAGGTTCAGAGAAGGGAGAATGCGGCCAGCAGGTGGCAGCCTGGGTTCCAGTGTGACTTTAACCAGAGCCCCTCCCTCCTCTGACAATCGCACAAGCGCCAGTGCTGCACAGCCAGGGGTGGGAAACTACTTTGTCAGATGGGGAGACCCGGGACAGTTTTTGGCTATTCGCCGAGCAGAAAGCCCCTCCCTCGTGCACATTCCTGCGAACGGGGGTCCCCAGGTCTCACCTTGCAGTTGGGTTTGCAGTCTGGAGCCAGTTGGGGGGTCGCGGGGAGAGAAGAGAACTGGGTCAGGGAGCCAGAGAGCTGGGGCTCAACCCCT
>NW_020174226.1:347618-351187 GCF_003031525.2 Neophocaena asiaeorientalis asiaeorientalis | reverse complement strand
CCCCCCCAGCCCCCTCCTCGTCCCCACCGTGGTTGATGAAGGCGGCCGGGCCGAGCCACAGCTGAGCGCTGCGCTTGCGGGTGGAGTACATGATACTGAAGTCATTCTCCCCGGCCCTCAGCAGCCCCTCGTCCGCCTCCCGCAGCTCTGCGATGCAGCCCACCAGCAGCTCCAACTTCTCGTTCTTTTTCCTGCCCAGAAGCCAGGTGGTGGGTCTGTGAGCACCTCCCTGACCACCAGTGCTGGGGACAGGGGCCCCTCATCCCAGGCCTCCGGCGGGAAGAATCGATGGGACGCACCAGCCACCGCGTTCCAGCTCCCAAATCTGAAATTCACCCACCGTTGCCTCTACACCTGCGCAGGCGCGGCACCCTCCACCTCCTGAAAGCCTGACCCGCATCCTCTCCCGCTCTCGGTTCCTCCAGCCTCCAGTGTCCACTGCCTCGGCCTCTCGCAGTCCAGTCCTGCCCGGAAGTCCCCACAGGCGCCCCCGCACTCTTCACTAGACCCTTTGGCTCATCCTTCGGGCCTCAGCCTAGGCCTGGCTCCCAGGAACACTCTCAAAATTCCTGGGCAGGCTCAGGACTCACTGAGCAGCTGTGGTCAGCCCTGTGCGCTCACTCAGCTACCACCTGCCTTCCCGCTAGAATGTGAGCAGTGGGCAGGGTCCTCTTGTTCACGGTCCTGCCCCGTACCCAGCAGCGATTGCTACGCAGCAGGGGCTCCAGTGGAGATGAAAAAAAAGACAGCACAGTCCTGGGTGCAAGATCAGTCCTTTCTTGGCAGCCCCAGAGAGCCTGGGTCTCGAGGGGATCTCATCTCCCAGCAGGGCCGTGGTGGGCCAGGAGGGTCTTGGGGGACCAGACCCGGCCTCCTTTCTCTCAACACAGACATCTTCATGGCCCTGTCCCGAGTGTCCAGTCTCCTCCAGAAGGGAGGGGGTTTCCTCCCCCAGCAGCCCCCAGGGAGGAATGCCTCCTGTCAGGCCTGGGGCCCTGGGAGGCATGTTCTGCCCTCTTACCAAGCGCGGGTAGACACAATCTTGGCTCCATTTGTCTCCATGGAATAACGGGTACAGGGCAAGATGGTGAAGCCGCTTTCAGGCAGGAAGGCTCGGAGGTAGCGATAGATCTGGGGGAGGTGAGGGGTGGCACGGTGAGGACGTGGGGCAGGGTCGTCCTCGGCCCTCTCTCCTGGGTTCTAGTCCTGCTCTGCCACTGACTCGCTGTGTGGTCTCAGGGAACTCATTTCCCCTCTCGGGGCCTCAGTTTCCTCATCTGTCAAATGAAGAAGTTAGACTCCATCTCAGAGGACCCCCCAGCTCTCCTTTCCTAGGATTCTCTGAGCCTTGCCTCAGATGGTCCCAATGGCTAGGAAGTCAGGGAGTCCCGGGGAGCTGTGCTGAAGGTCTGCCCGACAGGGCGGAGGACCCAGGACAGGCAGAGGAGACGGGGAGAACACGAGGGCCGAGGGGAGGGAAGGGAAGGGCTCCCTCACGTGGGTCTTGAGGGCAGCCTCCTGCCGCGGGCCCCGGCTCTGGAAGTAGTGGGCCATCCAGCCTCCCAGCGTCAGGGCCCGGTACGCAGCCTCCAGGTCCCGCTGCCTCAGGAAGGCCTCCAGCGCTGAGCGCAGGTGGTGCTGTCGCCGCAGGGGGGGCACGGGGCTGGGGGAGAGGGCACGCCTGGGTCCCAGGGCCTTGGCCTATTCCCTCTGGGCCTTCCCAGGCCCCACCCCCACCCCCACTCGGAGCTGAGAGGAGGATGGGGCTGAGGGGTGGCAGTGGAAGGAAGGGGTCCCGAGCCCTCGGTCGCCCTCCCCCAGGTCGCCTCACCTGACGTTCATCTTATGGGTGCGGAAGCCGAGGTAGGGGTCCAGGACGAGGCTGGTGGCGAGGTCGTCATTCTCACACAGTTCCCTGGCTGTCACTCTGTCGGGGCCCATGGTGCCCCAGGCACCATGCTGCCTCCTGCAGAGAGTGGAGAGCTCAGGGCAGGGGCAGGGGCGGTGCCCCGGGCGTGTACCTGCTCTATGTCACTTATAGGTTGTGTGAGACTTAGGCAAGCCCTTCAGTCTCCTCATTTATAAAGCAGGGAGAAAAGCAATACTGACTTCACAGGGCTCTCGGTGAAGATGAAATGCAACAAGTGCTTCTGACAATGGGGAGATCCCCAAAGAAATGCCAGCCACCATCGTTAGTAGCTGCATCTCCTCCAACCACCTATGACAGCCCCGCCACGCAGATTCCCCAGGACCCCCATACACACCACACACACACGCACACACACACACACACACACGCACACGCGCAAACGTGCCAGCTGGCCCACGGAAGGCTGATTAATTGGCAGTCTGGGATAACCCTAAAGGCTTAGTCCTGCAGGAGGTGGAAGTCAAGGGGGACCCAGCAGCTCCACCTCTGGCCCTCACCAAGGAAAAAGCCCAGGCTTCCTGCCCAACCAGAACTGCTTGTTCCTCTGCCCATCCCCACTCTCTCCTGGCCTTGGCCTCCACCCCCATCCCCAGCAGCCCTTGGGAGTCCTCAGAAGGCTCTGGGTGAAACCCCAGGCAGCCCGAGTCGGAGGCGGGTGAGGGGAGGGAGAGCAGAGGAAGGATCCCAGCACCTGCTCTCTCTCCAAGGATTCCGGAGGAGGGAGGGGCACAGAGGACAAAGCGGGGGGAGGGGGGAGAGAGAAAAGGAACGGTGTGGAGAGGCAGAAGAGGCCCATAAAAAAAGAGGAGAAAGACGGGGATTAGCAAAACGAAACAAAACAAGCCTCCTAACCCCGACTGCAGAGGGCCTGGTGGGCACCGACACCACGGTACTTCAGGGAGAGCAGATGGGGGACGGCGAGGAAAGGGGAGCTGCAAAGAGATCAGGCGCTAGAGCAGCTGGGAAAGGGGGTCGAGAAGGCACGCAGGCTGGGGATAAATAAAGAGGGGGCGCTGCGGGAAGGCGCTGGAACAGAACGGAAGCTGCAGAGGGGCAAGCGGGTAATACGGACACCACAGGGAGGGAGCTGGGGCAGGGAGAAGGGGCGGGGGTGCCTGCGGGGGAGACCGAGGGCTGCGGGAAGGCTTGGGGATCCAGGGAGGATCCCAGGAAAGCTAGCAGGGAGACCAGGGGCCCAACGAAAGTAGAGAAGGACCTGGAGGTCCAGGGAGGGTCCTGAGATGGCATAGGGGGGCCTAGGGGTTCCAGAACGGGGCTTGGAGAAGCAAACAGGGACAGGGGAAAGTCCTAGGGATCCAGAGAGGAGCACAGAAGAGCCGCGAGAAGAGAGCCTGGGCTCCAGGGAAGGATCTGGGTAGACAGTGAGAATCCAGGGCAAAGGCCTGAGGTCCAGAGGGAAATTGGGGGAAGCAGACAGGAGCCTGGGGAGGCAGGGAAAGTGCAGGAGAAGGGCCTGAGATCCAGGGAGGGGAGTGTAGAGTCAGAGGGCGAGCTGAGGGTCCAGGGAAAGGCCTGGAGCGCGAGAGCGGGGCCTGGGCAAGGAAGCACAGGAAAGGGGCTGGGCGCCGAGAGCAGCCTGAGGCTCGCCGAAGGGCTAGGAGACGTGGGCGCCTGGACA
>NW_020174226.1:339315-347603 GCF_003031525.2 Neophocaena asiaeorientalis asiaeorientalis | reverse complement strand
CCCCGCGCCGCCCCTCACCCGCTTCTCCTCCTCCTCCTCCTCCTCCTCAGGCGCCTGGGCTGCGGCTGCCACCACCTCCCACAGCCTTCTCCAGCTCTCTTCAGACACGGTCGCCGCGCCTCCCGTCTGCCCAGCCGGGCCCGCCTCGCAACGGCCGTCACGGCCTTCCATTGGCCAACGTCGCCGCCATTCTTCAGTCGCTCTGAAGCTTGCGCCGCTCCCGTTGGCCGGACTCCGCTCTGCCCCTCCCTGCCCGCCCCACGGTCAGCGCCCCTAAAAAACTCCGTGTCGCCCTCGCTGCTGTTGAGAGCCGCCAACTGCACCCAGTGGCTGCCGCCGCTGTCCTTCCGGCGCTGCCATGGAGACGTATCCCCGCCCACGACCCAAAGTCGACGCCCTCATTGGCCGAAAGCGCCGTCGCTCCGGGAGAAACGCGGGTTTGGGTCGGGTTATTTGGGTCCAAGTGGAAAGAGGGCGGGTACCGCCTGCTCCAGAGCCCGTATGTGGTTGGTTGGCCTTGGAGCGACTCATGCTTCCATTGGCTAAGGTCTCCGCCTGTCACCATAGAGTCGCGACCTCCCTGTTCTTTTTCTGTGGCGAAACCTTCGACCACCAGAGGGAGAAAGCAGGGGAGGACGGGAGGGGGGGTGAATGCGCGCGCACCTCCTTCCCCCCGCCCGTCTGGGCCAGCGGTTGCCAAGGCGACAAAACTTTATTGACAACCCTGTCCGGTACAAAGGGCTTTTCGCTCTCTTCCTCACTCCTAGACCACCTTCTCTTCCCCTAAATAACCTGTTTAATTTTGAGTACCCACAATACACTCTGTGGGTGAAAGGGTCAGAAAGAAGGAGATTGATAGGTGGGGGCTTTGAAGAAAGCCCTGACTCATGGGGAGCTCCCATGGGGCACCCCCCCACGCCCACAGTTGAGATCACCCCTCTGCTCCAGTCCTAGAGGCAAACATAATTAGTAATTCATCATAATTACGCCCAGAATAATAAGCCCCACACTTGGAGCAGGCGGTCTTTGTTTTGTTGCTGGCTGTATATCCTGTGCTCTTGGAACAATGCGTGGCACGGAATAGGTGCTTCATTAATTTGTGCTGAAGGAATGAATGTATGAAGCTGGTTTCTGCAATCCGTCACTCTGTGACTTTGGAGAAGTGGCTTGCCCTCTCTGGGCCTCAGGCTCGCATCTATAAAATAAGGACCACACTGGTCCCTCTTTGAGGGGTCTTCCTTAACACCCTCCTAGGTGTCCTTCACTCGTGCTTCCAGGCTCCCACCCTCTGTTCTTTCCCCAGCTGGGACTATCCCCAGCTCGGAGACACCCCCAACTCAGGTACCCCCACCCCCATAAGGATGGCTACAGCTCCGGAGAAGAGATGCAGCCTCACCCGGAGAAGGGGAGCCAGCAAGCAGAGAGGACCCTATAAAAAGCTCAGCTCGGGGCTTCCCTGGTGGCGCAGTGGTTGAGAGTCCGCCTGCCGATGCGGGGGACACGGGTTAGTGCCCCGGTCCGGGAGGCCCCCACATGCCGCGGAGCGGCTGGCCCCGTGAGCCATGGCCGCTGAGCCTGCGCGTCCGGAGCCTGTGCTCCGCAACGGGAGAGGTCCGCGTTCCGAAAAAAAAAAAAAAAAAAAGCTCACCTCAACTGAAACAACACTGTAAATCAACTAAATTCCAATAAAAATTAATTTAAAAAAACAACAGCAACAAAAAAACTCAGCTATTCGGGAAAGTCCTATCAGCAGGTCTGAATCTTAAAAGTGCAGCCCTGGGCTTCCCTGATGGCGCAGTGGTTGAGAATCCGCCTGCCGATGCAGGGGACACGGGTTCGTGCCCCGTTTACAAAAAAAAAAAAAAAAAAAAAAAAAAAAAAAAAAGTGCAGACCTTCCACCAGCGGGTGTACACCCTAGAGAAATTCTCAAAAATGTGAACAAAAAAATAAGCACAAGAATACTTGCGACAGTGGTGTTCGTAAGGGTGAAAAACTGGAAGCGGCTTAAATGTCCATCACATGAGGCATGAATTAAATGGATCATGGTATCTTTACACAGGGGAACACCATACTACGGTGAAAGTAGGTGAACCAGCACTCTGTATATCAACCTGGACAACCCTAAAGCATGCTGCTAGTTGCAGAAGTTTACATAGTCGAATGCACGCAGTTTTAAAACACATAAAACAGGGGTTGTGTGTGGACGCATGAAATTATACACAAACTTGCATGGGTATGATAAGGGGCGGGGGAGTCCCAGTGGCGACCTCTGGGGGCAGAGCGGAAGGGATGCAACCAGGAAAGCTACTCAGGACGTTGTTATTTGTAATTTTTTTGTTTTTTAAGCCCGGAGGTGGAAGCCCTGAGTTCATTGTATTCACTGTCTGTTCTTTTTCTACGTGTCAGAAATATTTCATAACACAAATAACATTTTAACACGCCAATGCCACTTCCAGGATTTTATGCTAAAGAAATAACTGGACAAGTGTTAAAATATTTAAAGATGTTTGTCTCAGCATTTATTGAAAAAGCAGAAAAATAGGAAGCGCCGTAATGTCCAGCTGTAGGAGGTTGGTTGGACCGATTACGGCATATTCGCAAGACGGAAGAACAATAGTACCTAACAGTTGCTGAGATCTTAGCACACTCCAGTCACTTTGCAAATAGTCCTGTGAGGGAGGGGCTGTTATTATCCCCATTTTACAGATGAGCAGAGTGAAGCTTTCCAAGGAGGTGTAACTGGCCACCACATTACAGAGTTTGTACTCTCGACCCCTGCTGCTACACTGCCCGGACAGGATCCAACTTGTTCTCGACCCACAGATGACATAAGAGGCACCTGGGAAAAATGAATAAACCTCTGACACATGCTACAACACAGATGAACCTTAAAAACATCATACTGGGTGAAAGGAGCCAGAGACAAAAATTCACATATGGAGTAATTCCATCTCTATGAAATATCCAGAATAGGTGAATCTGGAGAGACAGAAAACAGATCTGGGGAATTCCCTGGCAGTCTAGGAGTTAGGGCTCCATTGCTTCCACTGCAGGGAGCATGGGTTCCATCCCTGGTCGGGAAAATAAGATCACGCATGCCTCAAAGCGGTGTGGGGTGGGAGGAAGCAGATCTGTGATTGCCATGGGCTGGGGAGAATGGGGAGTGACTGATATTGGGCATGGGGTTTCCTTTTTGGATGAAGTTCTGGAACTAGAGAGCGGTGATGGTTGCAAAGCATCGTACATGTGCATGATGCCGTTGAATCGTGCACTTTAAAATGGTTAAAATGGGGTTTCTTTGGTGGTCCAGTGGTTAAGACTCCACCTTCCACTGCAGGGGGCACAGGTTCAATCCCTGGTGGGGAAGTTCCGCATGCCCCGAGGTGAGGCCAAAAATAAATAAAATGGTTAAAATGGCAAATTTGACATTATGTATATTCTACCACCACCCCCTCCCCGCAAAAAAGAAAGAAACTCCACCAAAAAACAAAAAGAGAGAAAATAATAAAGAATCACCTAGAGAAAGTAGTGAAAATATAGATTCCAAGGATCAGCCTCTTGAGAGAGGCTGGTCGAATATTTAATAATTAATCATTTCAGGATGTTGCTACCCAAAGTGTAACCATAGACCAGCAGCATCAAGCAGGATTCCACGGGTGCTTGGTAGAAATGTAGAATCTCAGACCCCACCCCGACCTCCTAAATCAGAATCACCCAGACTGGTGATTGGGACGGTCCAGAACATATGAGAAGCATGCCTTAGAAGACACCCGTGTTGCAGGTGGCTTCCTCAGACCAGTCATTCGCTTGCTGGAGGGATATCGTAGGCTTGGTAACTCTCAAGGTGGCACGTGACTTATTAAGGGGGAAAGCGTGCTATAAAACAGCAAATTCGGGATGATCATATTTTGAGGGGAAAGGGATATCTACTTTTATGTGTGTGTAAATTAAATGATTGGGAGGAGGGTATGGAGAAAAGGGAACACTTGTACACTGTTGCTGGGAATGTAAATTGGTGCAGTCACTGTGAGAAAAAAATTTGGAATTTCCTCAAAAAATTAGAAATAGGGACTTCCCTGGTGGCGCAGTGGTTAAGAATCCACCTGCCAACGCAGGGGACACGGGTTTGAGCACTGGTCCGGGAAGATCCCACACGCCGCAGAGCAACTAAGCCCATGCGCCACAACTACTGAGCCTGCGCCCTAGAGCCCATGCTCTGCCACCGCAATAAGAAGCCCGCGCACTGCAACGAAGAGTAGCCCCTGCTCGGCCAAAAAAAAAAAAATATATATATATATATATATATAAAACAGATAGAATTATCACGTGATCCAGCAAGCCCACTTCTGGGTATATATCAAAATGAAATCTCTATCACAAAGAGATATCTGTACTCCCCAGTTTATTGCAGCATGATTCACAATAACCAAGACATGGAAACAACCTAAGTGTATGTGGACAGGTGAATGGATAAAGAAGATGTGTATACATACATTGCAATATTTTTCATCTATGAGGAAGGGGGAAATCCTGTCATTTGCAACAACGTGGATGAACCTGGAGGACATTATGCTAAGTGAGAAAAGATAGACACAGAAAGACAAATACTGCATGACCTCATTTATACGTAGAATCCAAAAGACAGTCGAACTCAACAGAAACAAAGAGTGGAATGGTGGTTACAGGGAGGGGGGAACGGGGGTTGGTCAAAGGGTACAAACTTCCAATTATAAAATGAATAAGTTCTGGTGGTCTAATGTACAGCGTGGTGACTACAGTTAATAATAAAACATTGTACGTTTGAAATTTGCTAAGAGAGTAGGTCATAAGTGTTCTCACCACGTACACACAAAGATGGTAACTATGTGAGGTGATTGATGTGTTAATTAGCTTGATATCGTGGTGATCATTTCACAGCGTATACATATGTCAAAACATCATGGTGGGGTTTCCTTCGTGGCGCAGTGGTTGAGAGTCCGCCTGCCGATGCAGGGGACACGGGGTTTGTGCCCTGGTCTGGGAAGATCCCACATGCCGCGGAGCGGCTGGGCCCGTGAGCCATGGCCGCTGAGCCTGCACATCCGGAGCCTGTGCTCCGCAACGGGAGAGGCCAGCGTACCGCAAAAAAAACCCATCATGGTGTACGTCTTAAATATACATAGTTTTTGTTTGTCAGTCGTACCTCGATAAAGCTGGAAAAAAAGAAATGGTTGGTGGGGAGTTGTCTCTCTGTTTTCCTGTATTACTTGTGTAATAACAAAATGTATACAATAATAGAATAAAATATAAGTATTCATACTATGTTAATTTATACACATATTCCTATATCTATATATACATACCTATGCATATGCACACGTGCATATACATAATTATCTATATATCTGTCTCTACCTATAGCATCACCATTATCCTGCTCAAAATTCTGCAACGGACTCATACCCTGGTAGCCAGCCCCCAAGAGGATCTGCACTCTGCACCCCACCCCCTTCCCCAGGGTTCATGCCTTGTGTAGCTTCTTCCACACTGAACATGGCTGAGCTGTGCAACCAACAGGATATTGCAGAAAAGATGGCATGTCCATTGCTGTGTTATCAAAGACACCATCCTCTCTGGGATCACTCACTCCTCTGGGGGAGCTCAGCGCTATGTCAAGAGGTCATGGCAATCACCTATGGAGACATCCACGAGGCAAGGGCAAGGAACTGAGGCCTCTTGCCAACAGCCAGAGAGGAACTGAATCTGACAGTCGTGTGAGTGACCACCCTGGAAACGGTCCTCCTGTCTCTACCAAGCTTTCATAGGATTATACCCCATCCACAGCTTGACAGCCATCTCAGGGGAAACCCCAAGCCAAAACCATCCAGCTAAGCCACTCCTGAATTCCTGACCCACAGAAACCATATGAGATGATAAATGTTTATTGACGTCCTAAACTACAGGCAATGGATACACACCTAGATTAAAATGTGATGTCCTTACAATGGCCTCCATTCTTCCTCTGATTAATCACTTACTTTTCTCCTCATCGCTCACTCTGTTATAGTCCCATCGGCTTCCTTGCTGGAAGCCGGAAGTCCCAAGCATCTCCAGGTCTTTCCCTACTCTTCTCTCTGCCAGGAGAGCTCTGCCCACTGATATTCACAGGGTTCACTCTCTCACCTGCTCCAGGTCTTGGCTGCAACGTCACTTCCTCAGGAGACCTTCCCCGACAGCCCTGCCTGGAATCACCCACCCACCGCAGCCATCCCCCCACTCTGCTCTGTTGTTTTATGCCACCAGGTTTGAGGGAATTTGTTATAGCAGCCACAGGAAGCTAATAGATGGTTGATTAAGTGGACTGGATCAATGGGAAAGTGGATGATTGGATTGATGGATGGATTGTAGGATAAACAGGAACAGAGAATTGATCGAACGGGTTAAAGAATGAAAGAACATATGGGTGGGTGAATGGATAGTTGAATGGATGGATGGAGCTTTGGAGAGCTGGAAGAATATCTGAAGAAATTATGGTTGGATAGATAGGCAAATGGGTGGATGAGTGGGTAAATAACTAGTTGGATAAATGCATAAAGGCAAGAACATATGCACAGATGAATGGGTGGTTTGGGTGGAAGTTTGGCTGGATATGGGTATTTGAGGAAGAAGCATGGTACACTGGAAAGAACCAGATTTTATTTTATTTTTTTTATTGGAGTATAATTGATTTACAATGTTGTGTTAGTTTCAGGTGTACAGCAAAGTGATTCCGTTTCACATACATAATCTTTTTCAGATGATTTTCCCTTTTAGGTTATTATAAAATATTGAGTACAGTCCCCTGTGCTATACAGTAAGGTCCTTGTTTGTTATCGATTTTACTAACAGTAGTGTGTATATGTAACCAAAAGTTTGGTTTCTATTTCTGTGGGCCTATTTCTGTTGTATAAATAAGTTCATTTGTATCATTTTTTTTAGATTCCACATATAAGCGATATCATATGATATTTGTCTTTCTCTGGCTTACTTAGTATGATATTCTCTAAGTCCATCCATCCATGTTGCTGCAAATGGCTTTAGTTCATTCTTTTTTATGGCTGAGTAATATTCCATTGTGTATATGTACCACATCTTCTTTACCCACTCATCTGTTGATGAACATCTTGGTTGCTTCCATGTCTTGGCTATTGTAAATAGTGCTGCTATGAACATTGGGAGGCATGTATCTTTTCAAATTATAATTTTCTCCAGACATACAGCCAGGAGTGGGATTGCAGGATCATATGATAGCTCTATTTTTAGTTTTTGAAGGAACCTCCATACTGTTCTCCATAGTGGCTGCACCAACTTACATTCCCACCAACTGTGTAGGAGGAAGAACCAGATTTTAGAACCAGACAAACCTTAGCTCTGACCCCAGCTCCCCACAGCGACGTTGGGAAGTATGGCAGCCGAAATGGATCCCCCCTCAATAAAGAACTTACTCAACTGTGAGGACTGCATTTGGCTGACAGCTCCCAGCTGCAGTACCTGCAACTATTATTTTTTTTGGATCGAGATTCTTCTTGGGCAGCCCCCAACCAATGACTTAGCATAGGGGTGGGGGCCGTGCTGGGGCCTGACCACTTCCACCCAATGTGGGACTCATCTAATGGCAATCTGTTTGTTTGTTTTTTTTCTTTAAATTGAGATAAAATTCAAGTAACACAGAATTCGTCACTTTAACCATTTTAAGGTGTATAATTCAGTGGCATTTGGTACCGCTGCACTCTTGTGCCACCATCACCCCTATCAAGTTCCAAAACATTTTCACCATCCAGAAAGGAAGTGATTAAGCAATCACTCCCCACCCGTCTGGCAACCACCAACCTACTTTCTGTTCCTATGGATTTGTCCGCTGTGCATCTTTGCTCTGCATCTCCCCGTTGGGCTGAGCTCTCTGAGTTGCATGGTCTCAAGCTCTTCCTAAATATACCTTCCTTCCCCCCTTTCCTTTTACAGGTGGCAGACCGACTCCCCCGCCTACTCCTCTTCTCCCTCTCCTCTACCTTTCACTGGTGTCCCCCCCAATAAATCTCTTGCATTGCTAACACCACAGCAGCATTTGCCTTCTGGAGGACCCAGGGACACAGCAAGCCTCTTGCTCTGAGCTCGAGCTCCCTACCCTACAGAGCTGTACAACTTCTCAGGGTTGCAGGAGGCTCTGCAGAAGCTCTTTTTTTTTTTTTTTTTTATTTTTTTTTTTTTTTTTTTTTTTTTTTTTTTTAATTTTTTTTTTTTTTTTTTTTTTTTGGTTTCTTTTCTTTTT
>NW_020174226.1:330801-339198 GCF_003031525.2 Neophocaena asiaeorientalis asiaeorientalis | reverse complement strand
TCAGGGCTGCAGGAGGGTCTTCAGAAGCTTTTTTTTTTTTTTTTTTTTAATTTTATTTATTTATTTGTATTTTTATCTTATAAATTTATTTTTATTTATTTATTTCTGGCTGCTTTGCATCTTTGCTGCTGCGCACGGGCTTTCTCTAGTTGCGGCGAGCAGGGGCTACGCTTCGACATGGTGCACGGGCTTCTCA
This sequence comes from Neophocaena asiaeorientalis asiaeorientalis, assembly GCF_003031525.2. Classification (NCBI taxonomy): domain Eukaryota; kingdom Metazoa; phylum Chordata; class Mammalia; order Artiodactyla; family Phocoenidae; genus Neophocaena; species Neophocaena asiaeorientalis. Next base: position 339,002 of record NW_020174226.1, on the reverse strand, counting down.
TTGCGGTGGCTTCTCTTGTTGCCGAGCATGGGCTCTAGGTGCGTAGGCTTCAGTAGTTGTGGCTCGCAGGCTCAGTAGTTGTGGCGCACGGGCTTAGTGGCTCCACGCCATGTGGGATCTTCCCACACCAGGGATCAAACCCATGTCCCCTGCACTGGCAGGTGGATTCTTAACCACTGTGCCACCAGGGAAGTCCCGCTCTGCAGAAGTTCTGAACACAACCTGGAGGACCCCACAACATGAATACCTACCTTTATGCAGCATTCACTATGTGCCAGGCACTGTTTTAAGTCCTTGCATGGACTCACTCCTGAACCCCATGACACAGGCACCATCATGATCCTTGCTTTTACAGCTGAGAAAACAGAGATCCCTAGAGGCCTTCATCCCCTACCCGGGCAGGTTCCCTTTTCTGGGGAAAACGATTCCCACCACCAAGCAGAAGCAGTTTCCTAAAAGCGAAACTGCAATATCATCTCACCCTGAGGAAGACCACGGCCTCTCCCCCTCAGCCGAGCTAGGATAGCAGCCTGTTTCTGGAAGGATCCAGAAGATTCCAGGCCCCCAGCCTGCAAGTGGACAGTGGGAGGAGCCTGATTCCCAAATTGAAAGTAGCCCACCAGGCTGGAGTCCCCCTTCCCCCAGTCCTCTCAGGGATGTCCTGAGGATATCAAACAGCCACCAGAGGAACACCAGTAAGCCTAGGCTTTGTACCAATGCAGGAAGGTGGGTACCAAGGCCCAGGGCAGGGCAGGGGGAAGTCTTGCCTCGGGGCACCTGGGAGTTGGCATCTTTACTTCCTTTTGAAAGAGGAGCAGGAATCAGACAGGCATAAGCACAGCTGGGGCAAGGTGGGGGGCACACTTTCCCTGGCAGAGTGAGCAGCAGGTTACATCCAGCCCTCCCTCCCCTGGGCTCCTTCAGGGCTCTAGGGCACACATCCCCTGTACACAGGGACCCCCTTCGAGGAGAGCGGCTGGGTCAGAGCAGTCCTGGGAACCCAGGTACCTCAGGGAACTGTTTACTGAATGAAGGAAGGAAGGATTTCGGGAGGAAGATGCTGAACCGTGGCTGAGACAGGGGTCTCTAAGAAATGAAAGGAGGGCACTGGTGGGGTTGGGGGAGAGGGGTGAGAACTTGCTAGAGCTCCACTCCACCAGGGCAGTTTTCGTCTGCTGGCTCACGGCTGTATCTCCAGCGTCTAGAACAGTGCCTGGCACACAGTGGGTTCTCAGTCAACATCTGCTAAATGGCAAACAAAACAAAACAAAATTCCAGGAACTCCGATTCCCCCTCCTGCCACTGGCAGCTAAACTAAGGAAGCGTCCTGCATTGAGCTATAGTCACGTGCCAGGCACCCATCAAAGGCGGACCACGCATTCTGTTTTCACTCGATTCTGAGCATGAACACTCAGATAAAGGCAACAGGAACAGCAGCTACCTCTTGGAAACACACAGGTGTCAGGGAATTTTCTGGCGGTCCGGTGATTAGGACTCTGTGCTCTCACTGCCGAGGGCCCGGATTCAATCCTCGGTTGGGGAACTAAGATCCCACAAGCCGCACGGCGCGGCCAAAAAAAAAGAAACGCACACGTGTCAGACATGCTCTGAGCGCTTTAGGTGGGTTGGCTCCTCAATTCCACACTGCAGTCCCCTGCTAGTTATTCTTATCTCCATTTCACAGATGAGGAAGCCCTTGGGGCAGGTCACACCGCCAGCAAGAGGCAGAGGCGGAGACCCAAACCCAGGCAGTCAGACTCCCAAATGGTACGATGTGCCCCATTTTACAGACTGAGGAAACTGAGACACCCCCCCACCCACCCAAGGGCCCTGGGGGAGCAGAATAACACCCCCGCCCAAGATATCTATATCTTCATCTCCAGGACATGTGTTGGCAGTAGTTACATGGTGAAAGGCACTTTGCAGATTAAGGATCTTGAGATGGGGAGATTCTCCTGGATTATCTGGGTGCGCCCAACGTAATCGCAGAGCTCTTACAAATGAAGGAGGGGTCACTATCAGAATCAGAGAAGCAGAGAAGGGGGTGTGATGACAGAAGCACCTCCCACCATGCAAAGGGAGGTAGAGGCCATGAGCCAAGGGATGCAGGCACCTCTAGAAGGTGGAAAAGACGAGGAGGAAATGGATTCTCCCATGGAGCCTCCAGAAGGATCACAGCCCTGCCCACACCTTGATTTCAGCACATAAGACCCATTTTGGACTTCTAACCGCCAGAAACAGAAGCTAATAAATTTGTGTTGTCTTAAGCCACTAAGTCTATAGTACTTTGTTACAGCAGCTGTAGGACACTCTACAGGCACCCAGCTCTTAAATGGCAGAGGCGGGATTCGAACTCAAGTCTTGCCAAGTTGAAAGCTCTGGATCTTCTGGGGTATCACTTAGATGTGTGAAGTTTGGAATTATTCCAGATGCTTTTTCCTCAGGATCGCCGGGCTCTGTGTGTGTGTGTGTGTGTGTGTGTGTGTGTGTGTGTGTGTGTGTGTTGGGGTGGGGTGGGGAGCATGTAGGAGTGAGTCAAGAAACCAGGAATTTGGGAATTCCCTGGTGGTCCAGTGGTTAGGACTCCGAGCTTCCACTACCAAGGGCACGGGTTCGATCCCTGGTCGGGGAACTAAGACCCTACAAGCATGGGGCCAAAAAAAGAAAAGAAAAAGAAAGAAAACGAAACCAGGAATTCTACTTTCATGAGGATTAGAGAATCTGGTCCATAATTACAGCAATGACACCTTAGGGCTGTCATGAGAATTAGTGAGTTAACCCATGTGGAGCACATAGGGCAGTGCCTGACATGTAAGATGGGGTAACAGTTACTATCATTATATCTTTTTCATGTCTACACACCACCAGCATCAGCTCCTCTCAATCTTCTCTGCTCAAGAACCTTCCATGGCTCCCCAGTACCCTCAAGATAACATCCAAGCCCTTTATGGCAGTTGAGAGCTTTGGGTCCCGGCTCATTTCTCCTAGTGGACCCCACAGTCTGTAACCCAGCAGACTGCCTACTAAGGAATGTCGCTCTCCACTTGGCTCTACAAGGATTGAGTCATTAGTCACTGGAGTTACTCACTTTCGACACACCCTGAAGGGTGTTCAAGGCAGGGATCTGGAATGAGGCACTCTGTGCTCTGGGAAAGCTGGCAGAACAGGCCTTCAGGGAGTTAGATGTTTTCAGGAGAAGATTTTATGAACCCAATTTCTTGCATCTTCTCGTACTTAGAAAAGCACTAAAGTCATTAACTAAGGTATCTGTTCCTCGTGAGTAGCAGCAACTTTCTACGTAGATGTGTGCTTGATGGCATGGACGCCTTCTCCAAAATCACATAGATGCTGATGTCGGAGCAGTTCCTCAGAGCTCTCTGAGAGGCTGTTTGGTGGGCCACAGTCCTCAGTATGTCCCCAGATAAAACTGAAACTCACAGCTCTCAGGTTGTGCATTTCTATTTTAGTCGACAAAACAAAGGCACTCAACCCTCAGGTGCCTGGTTTCAGGAACCGTCTGGACTCTACTGAGAAGGCCTTGCTGCAGCTTGCATGTATTCTCTAAGTGTAGCTCATCAGACTTTCCTAAACGTCCCCCACAACCAAGCGCACACTGGCCACCATTGCTACTTAGCCACTTCCTCTTCTGGGGACCCCCATGCACTGTGCTACCTTCCTTGGAACATCTTGTTTTCTCATTATGGATCCGTGTGTGTCTGCCCGCCAGGCTGGGAACCCACTGAAGGCAGAGATCTTATTCCTGATTGATCGCTGGGCCTCCTCCTTCAAGAAATATTCATAGTCTCTGTCTGTTTCTCTGCTTTTTTTCTTTTTTAACTCACAAGGAACCTGAGAGCTGAAGGTCCTAGTTGCTGGGGCACTGGAAATCTTGCAGCACAGAGGAGGAGAAAAGTGGGTCTCAGACCCTTCAGTCCCCAGATAGCTGGCATTGATGGAATATTATTTAGTCATGAAAAGGCAGAAAGCACTGCCTACGACAACATGGATGAACCTCAAAAACATCATGCTCAGTGAGAGAAGCCAGACATGAAAAGGCACATATTGTATGATTCCATTGATATGAAATGTCCAGAATAGGAAAATCTATATATGGAGAGAGCAGTTTGGTTGTGGCCAGGGGCTGGGGGAGGAGGGAATTGGGAGTGCCTGCTTAATAGGTACGAGGTTTCCTTCTGGGGTGCTGAAAAAGCTCTGGAACTTAGATAGAGGTGGTGGTTGTACAACATTGTGAATATGTTAAATGCCCCTGAATTGTATAATTTTAAGTGGTTAGGGACTTCCCTGGTGGTCCAGTGGTTAGGACTCGCGCTCTCACTGCAGGGGCCCGGGGTTCACTCCCTGGTTGGGGAACTAGGATCCCGCAAGCCACGTGGCACAGCAAAAAATAAATAAAATAAAATAAAATAATAAAATTAAATGGTTAATCTTATGTTATGTGAATTTTACTTCAATTACAAAAAAAGAGGGGGCTTCCCTGGTGGCTCAGTGGTTAAGAATCCGCCTGCCAATGCAGGGGACACGGGTTCGAGCCCTGGTCCGGGAAGATCCCACATGCTGCGGAGCAGCTAAGCCCGTGACTACTGAGCCTGAGCTCTAGAGCCCGCAAGCCACAACTACTGAAGCCCGCACGCCTAGAGCCCGTGCTCCGCAATGAAGGGTAGCCCCTGCTCACTGCAACTAGAGAAAGCCCACACACAGCAACGAGGACCCAATGCAGCCAAATAGATAGATAGATAGATAGATAGAGAAATAAATTTATAAAAAAAAAAAGAGGTGGGGAGCTGAGGGAGGAGGGGCTGGAACTTCCGGGTCTGAGGGAGGAGGGGCTGGGGCCTGGACTCCTGGGTCCTGAGGCAGCAGGAGGGGGCCCAGGACACAAACACCTGAGTACCAAGAGGGGAGGAAGCCAGGAAGTTGACGCTTGTTCTGCCGGAGAGAGAAGAAAACGGTCCAGGTAGAGGAAGCAGTCGCTTTCTGGGAGGGAGGTTTCTCCGATGGAGATGTCATCACTAAGATCACCCTTCCCACTCAGGCCCGGCCTGTGGGGAACTTCAGCTTGATAGAGAGGAAGGGAGAGGGGAAAGCCAGTGGGGGGAGGAGGAAGGGTCACCAGGGTCCCACACCCAACTGCTTCAGGACAGAAACTACACTCAGAAGGGCAGGCACCTGCAGGTCTGGATTCTCCGTCCCCAAGGAGGTAACAGCTGGGAGGATGGACCTCAGGGGCTAGAAACAATTGCATGAGTTCTGGAAGGGACTGGAGGCCTGGACTTCTGGGTCCCCAAAGGAGGAAGGGTGGAGAGAGCTAGAGGCTCAGATTTCTGGGTCTTGAGGAGGACAAGGGCTGGGAGTTTGAACATTGAAGCTATAAAGTGGGAGGAAGGAAGCTAGGGGTCCCTGGAAGCTAAGGTGCTGCCTGCTCGGTTCTGAGACCGGAAGTGGCAGTTTGGGGTTGAGGTCCTGAAGAGTGTGGAGGTCATATTCTTGGCCTGACAGTGTCTTTGGCTCTGCTGGAACGCCGACAGTCCCACCCCACAACCCAGCCCTGTTCCCCAAACCTCTCACACTGCGCCAGTCCCCGGGTGGAGAGAGGCAGAGAGAGCCCGGACAGGAGAGCATCCAGGGGGGGTCCAGAAGCTGGAAGTGCAGGGAGGGGCTGGGAGAGTCTCGGAATCTGGGTGGGAGCAGGACAGCTAAGAGAAACTAGGAGATCAGGACAAAGGACTATGCAAAAGGTAGGGAATGTTTCCCAAGCAGACAGCTGGCTCATTAGAGCGGACCTTTGCCCATTACTTATGCCTGGGAGCCAATGGAGGCCTCAGGGGCGGTGGCCACAATATGACACACCTGTACCCTTAGGGATGGTTGCTCACCCGAGAGAGACAGAGAGATAAAGTCGAGACAGAGATAAAGTCGTGACCTCAGTCCCTGCCCCTCTCTCCCTGCAGAGCCCGGCATGTGGGGATACCTGTCCCTGCTGCCTGCCTTCCTGGCATTCTGGGCTACTGCTGGCATTCCCCTGGGTCTGAGGGGGGAGGGGCTGGGGACCCGGACCCCTGGGTCTGAGGGAGGGGGAGCTAGAAGTCCGGTTTCTGCGCGTAACAGAAAGAAAAGTTTCGTCGAACTCCCTGTACTCTCTTTGATGTCTCCTCGACTTCAGTTTTTCGCTTGCTGTGGCCAACAAGGCTGTGAACCTCACTGAAGGCTTCCCCTATATCAGGTAGTTATGGTGCTTGGGGTGGGGGGGGTCTGGAAGGAGGAAAGAAGGGGGTCCTGGTTCTGAGGAGCTACAGGATGACCCTTTATCTCCCCCAGTCGATGTGGAAATAGCCCACCTCAGAGCTGCATCTTCAGCCAGGTGCTCAACTTGGGAGCTGCTTTGGGTAAATACTCCCGCGCACACTTCGTTCGGTGCTAGCCCCACCCAGCCAAGAGGGCCCCGGCACCCAGCCTCCTCCTCCCCCAAATCCAGGAGCTGGGCACTAACTCCAGGACCCACAGACTCTTCCACCCCACACCCCACCCCCTACCCAGGAGTCTGGGACTCAGGCCTCCCGCCCACTTCCCTCTCCTCCCAGCCGCCTGGACCTGCATTCTCCGTTACCACCAGCTTCGGGACTGGGGGGTCGGAAAGTGGCCTAACCAGCTGATCCTGTGGACGGGGCTCCTCTGCGCCTTGGGCACCTCCATAGTGGGCAATTTTCAGGTGAGACGCAGCAGGCCAGCCCAGGTTCTTGCCCGCCCGAGTCTGGGACTACAACTCCCAGCACCTCCGGGGCGCAGGCTTCTGGTTTGGGGGGCTGGTCCCCGCACGGGCTCCTGGGACTTGTATTTCTCTTGTGGCTCTCGGGCCGTGGAGGGAGGGCGTTCTGGTCTCTAGATAGAGGCCTCGTGGGAGGCTCTTTGTAATCATTCCGTTAACCCCTAGGAGTTTGGGGTAGTTCACTGCCGTAGCCCCATTTAATGATAAAATTTCTCAGTTCATGGGCTTCCCTGGTGGCGCAGTGGTTGAGAGTCCGCCTACCGATACAGGGGACACGGGTTCGTGTCCCGGTCCGGCAAGATCCCACGTGCCGCAGAGCGGCTGGGCCCGTGAGCCGTGGCCGCTGAGCCTGCGCGTCGGGAGCCTGTGCTCCGCAACGGGAGAGGCCACAACAGTGAGAGGCCCGCGTACAAAAAAAAAAAAAAAAAATTCTCAGTTCACTCCCCCTCCCGCCCCCCACCCCGCACCGCGCAGCTTGGCTGGATCCTATTTCCCCAACTAGGGATCGAACCGGGGCCCTGGGGAGTGAAAGCGTGGAGTCCTAATTACTGGACCGCGGGGGAATTCCCCACTTATTCTTAATGTTTGCCATATCGATGGAGTGTTCTCTCTGTAGAAGGCACTAGCTTTATACGTTGTGCCGGGTTATTTTAACCCATCTCCACAAGAACTCCAGGGAGGTCCTTCTTGGTCAAATCCCACGGAGATATTTCTTTATCAGCTGGTTCGTGGTGGTCAGAGATGAACCCAGATTCGTAGACTCTAGAAGCCCACATTCTTAGCCACAAAGCTCAGTAGATATTTGTAGAATAAATAAATGGATTAGTAATAGGAGAAATCTTATTGATTTATTTTATCATTTTATTTTTTATCTATTTGTTTTTCAGTATGATGTCTGATTCCAAACCTCTCCCGCCAAAAGGCCGTGGAAGCCGCAGGGTGTTTAGACAAGAGGCTGCCTCCAACTTAACAAAAATTCCCCATGACGTTTGCATAGCAAATCATTCACTTATCATGTATTCCTGTGTTCATCAACCTTTTTTCTTTAATTTTTTCCTTTAATTATTATATCCCCCCCGCAGAAGCTTTTTTTTTTTTTTGCTGCTCCCTGCCTCATGTGGGATCTTAGTTCCGGATCAGGGCTCCAACCCGAGCACCGTGCGGTGGAAGCCCGGAGTCCTCACCAATGGACTGCCAGGGAAGTCCCCAGAAGACTTTTTTAGACATTTTCTCCTAATCATCCTTTCCCTCCATGAAGATTTTATTTTTTCCCTAATATTTATTTATTTGGTTGCGTGGGGTCTTAGTTGCGGCAGGGAGACTCCTTAGTTGCAGCACGTGGGCTCCTTAGTTGTGGGCTGTGGCCTCCTTAGTCGTGGCTTGCCGGCTCCTTAGCTGTGGCATGCAAACTCTTTGT
>NW_020174226.1:326804-330687 GCF_003031525.2 Neophocaena asiaeorientalis asiaeorientalis | reverse complement strand
TTTTAATATGAAAACATTTTAATATAATACATACTATATCTGTAAGCCAGAAACCATTGTAACATTTAATATTTTTTCACCCTCCAAGAACCAATTTTTACCCCCTTGGTGGCAACAATCTGCTCTCTTCCACCCAGGTTGAGAACGAAGGATTTATTCCACTAATATTTTACAAGGCTTGGGCTTCCCTGGTGGCGCAGTGGTTAAGAATCTGCCTGCCAATGCAGGGGACACAGGTTCAAGCCCTGGTCCAGGAAGATCCCACATGTAGCGGAGCAACTAAGCCCATGCGCCACAACCCGCGCCTGCGCTCTAGAGCCCGTGAGCCACAACTACTGAGCCTGCGTGCCACAACTACTGAAGCCCGCACGCCTAGAGCCTGCGCTCCACAAGAGAAGCCACCGCAATGAGAAGCCCACGTGCCACAAAAAGAGTAGCCCCTGCTCACTGCAACTAGAGAAAGCCCGTGCGCAGCAACGAAAACCCAATGCAGCCAAAAGTAAATAAATAAAATAAATTAATTAAAAAAAATTTTTTTTTTACCAGGCCCAACTATGTGCCAGGCCCTGTTTTAGGGATGGAGGCCCCAGCAGTGAACAGCAGGTTTAAATAAATGCCTGGCCTCATGGAGCTGTCAATAGCCAATGCACCTAATCAATCAGCCATTCGCCGGGTATGGCAGCTTTCAAGCACAGTCCGTGGAGTTGGTCCTGGTGCCTCCCCGCACGGCATCGTGGCCCTCTCCCTCCCACAGGTCTGCCCCTCAACTCTGCTTCCTTCCTCTCCCAGGAAAATAACCAGCGGGCCACGCACCTGACGGGGGCCTTCCTCGCCTTCTTTGTGGGAATATTCTACTTCTGGCTGCAGCTCCTTGTCTTCTGGAGGGTGAAGAGCCTGCCCCAGCCTGGGGCTCCCTGGATCGGGCCACTCCGTCTGGTCCTCTGCAGCCTTTGCACCATCCTCATGGTGGCCAGTATCCTTCCTGGGGCCGGGGACAGGTGTTGGGGGTACGTCTTCATCGGGGTGGGTCTGCTGTGTGCTATGGAGGGTGCCCCTTCCTTTCTCAGCCTCGGTCTCCGTGCAGGATTATAGTGGTGTTGTCACCGAGTCCCGGCTCTGGGGTCACGCTGCCTCCACATACTAGTTGGGGGAGGAGGGGTAACTCTTCTGGTTTCTTAACTTCTCAGTGCCTCAGTTTCCTCATCTATCAAATGTGGATAATAATAAGGAATGTGAGGAATGCAGGAGATGACACATGTAAGGTGCTTAGAATGGTGCTTGGCACATAGTGAGCAACCAATACATGTTGGGAGATCGATAAACCGATGACAGCAGTCCGTTTGGGGTACCGCTCTGTGCTGGGCATCGTGCTGGCTAAGACTGGAAACGGAGGTTCAGATGGCCAAGGACCGTCACGAAGTTCAATGGCAGAGCTGGTGGTAGGCTGGAGGTGGCTGGTACAGGGTCTCCTGAGCTGTCTGTGTGTATCTCTTCCCAGTTCCATGTGCAGTGATGTCACATTAGTAATAGCTTGAAACGGCCAAGAATCTGACAAATGCTACAAATCAGAGCCAGTTGTTACACATTTCCCAGCATGCCTGTGGGTGGAGCCTTGATTCCAGCCCACTTCTGAGTCACCCCAGAACCCACTAGCTCGGCACGCCTCCGGGTGAGCCAAACCACTCTCTGAGCCTCAGATTCCCTATCTGTAGAATGGAGTTGCTTTCATCAGAATAATGATTACTGAGAAGCCGAGTGCTCCGAGAGAGAGGAGGGGCTGCAGGCTAAGCCTTGGGGACTGCGGCCCCCTGTGGGGATGATGGAAGGGGAGGCCAGAGGTCCTTGGCATCCCGAAGAGGCTGGAGGGAACCCAGCTGAGACCCTGGGCCGGCTGCATTCAGAGGATCCCTTTGGAAAATTGGATCCATTTTCCCAGCAAAATGGAGGTGGCGATCTCGTTTCCCAGAGCAGCAAATTGAATCCAGTGAAATGGACAGGAAGGGCTGGCTCCCGAGTTCAGCCTTCTGCAGCTGCAGGACCAGCATCCGTCCCGTGCAGCAGCAGGTGCAGTTAACCATGAGGTCTAGGCGGCCCCTTCCAAAATCCTGCCTGTGCTGATCAGTTTGGCCGCAGGGTTCTCACTCTGTGGGGCTCTGATATCCCTTGGATGTGGAAAGTGGGGGACAGGACCATAAAATGGTCAGCTGAGTGTCGTAAGGGCTGGAAGGCTGCAAAGAGAGGTCTGAGACCTGGGTTGGGGGAGGGAGGGAGGGACACCGTGGGTACATGCGGAGGGTGGGAAAACCAGCCCAGGGGAGATGAGGCTGCTGGCAGGGCCAGAGATGAGCATCTCCAGCGCTAAAGTGAGGGATTACAGGCTTGTGCTTCTGTACAAGTGCAATAGGGAGCCACAGAAAGCTTGTGAGTGGGGGAGTTACAAAGTTAGTTCTGGGGTAAGCACTTCTTTGTTCTAGGATTGGTGGGGCTTGGGGATGGTGTTGGCCTTATTCACTGTCTAGAAATCTTAGAATGAATGAAATGATGTCTAATCTGATCTAGGGGGGGATGAGGAGTGCTCCAGTGAGGGGGGTGCTCCCAGAAAACGAGAGGCATCTCTGCAAGGTGGGAGCTCAGAGTATGTGTTGACCAGTGGTTACAGAAGAGTTTTAAAGAGCTGGGACTGTGGAGCCGGAGGAGGGACAGGGCCAACCAGTAGAGATGCCAGGCCAGAAAGAGAGGACAAGACTTGGGGTGTCCAGCTGGCCATGGGGATGAGGAGGGAGGGGACGAAGGCGATTTCCACGGGTCTGCTAGGGGACAGGAGTGGACGGTGTGGTTACGGAGGTCAGGGCACCCAGAAAGAGGAAGAGCTTTTAGGGAGAAAGGGGGATTCTGTTTGGGAGTGAGTAGAAAGGGCCTGTGGGCTCTGGGTCGGGGGAGAAAGTTGCAAGCACAGACTGAGGCTGGCGGGTGGGGTGGAGGCATCTTTAGGAAGCCCTGCATTTTTGGAGGTAGAAGCAATGGCGGCCAGTTGGCCCTGGCAAGTGGGGAGATGGCAGAGCCTTCATGGGGTCAGGGAAGGCCGACAGGAAGATAGGAGCCTTGTTCTGGGATATTGGGAATGCAGTGCAAACCGGAGAAACATGCAAGGGCAAACATTTAGAAAACAGCTTGAGACAGAGGCGGGAACTGGAGGGCATCCATTTGAGAGTGTCTGGGCGTTGCCAAGGAGGGTGTCCAGCCAGAGGGGCCATTCCAGCCAGGGCAGGGCGGACATGTCACGAGAGGGTACCGAGAGATGGATGGTCTCAGCCTGCCCAAGGTCACTCAGCAACCTAGCCGGGCTTGCGGATCCTCCCCATGGCGCTGTGCCCTTGACTCTGGTGTACAGTGGTCGTCCTCCACACCTGGTCACTGCGCTCAGCCTCTGCCGCCTGTGAATGGGTCGTCGCCATGCTGCTGTTCATCCTCTTTGGCCTCTTTGCAGTGGATTTCTCCAGCCTGGACGGCTGCACCCTGTGTCTCCAGCCGGGCCCTGGCAGCCTGAGCCCCCCGCCGGCCTCCCCCATCTCCCTGAAGGTCCAGCTCTGAACACCTGGTCAGTGTAGCATCTTCACACCTCCTGTCCCTGCCATCTGGTTCCGCCCCTGCAACCAAGGCCACCCAGGAAGCGAGAGGCCAAGGCCAGCCAGCCATCCCTGATCAAGGATATTTATTATTATTAATTTTTTTTTTTTCTTTTGCCGCTGGCGGAATCAGAGACACGGACGCAGGCAGGATCACGCGAAATCAGAATTCCTTCCAGAGAGCAAATCCGTACAGAAGGTCGTGGGGAAGGGAGAAGACCAGGGGAGGGGGGCCCAGGAAGGGGGAGTTGGGGACA
>NW_020174226.1:324942-326682 GCF_003031525.2 Neophocaena asiaeorientalis asiaeorientalis | reverse complement strand
TCCCCCCCAGTCCCCCCAGAACCACCCCCGTTGGGCACGGCCCCCTGAGCCCTATCCCTGCAGGGCAAGGCCGGGTTTGTTGTGTCTCCCCCCTCCCTACGTACTCCTTGGGCCCTATTTACAGATTCACAGTTGGGGGGCAGGGAAGGGGGGTGGAGGGGGCGCCCCTCCTTTCCCGGCCCCCTGGGGTCAGGGTAGGGGGGTCCCGTTGGTGGCCAGGAGCTTCTTGTCCTTAGGGGGGCCTCGGCGGGGAGAGCTGGTCAGCTCTGGGTCTGGGCGGCCGGGCGGGGGCTGCAGGCTTCGGGGCGGGGTCCCGGCAGGCCGGGTCTGGGCGCCATTCTTCTCGTCTGTGGGGGAGGAAGCGATCTGGCTTCAGGAACCCCAGGGGTACCGAGCCCAGGGATGTGCTCCAGCAGGGGAGGTGGCTGCCAGGGGTCACACACGCCAGCAACTAGGCCTGGCTTCCCTAGACCAACAAGGCACGTGTCCCAGGCACCCCCAAACCTAAGGCTTTGGAAGCCAGGCCATGCCCCAGTGAGACCTGGCTGGCCCAGCTCAGGAGACATCCTCAGAGACTCTGGTTACAGCACCGTCTGAGTTCCCCGATCATGGCCAAAGGGCCCCATTACTTTCCACTGGTTGTTAATGGGGCCCAGCGGAGCCCACAGCAGATTGTTTGGGGGTCTCGGGCTCTCCCAGCTGGGCCTGCATGACTGCGGTTATCTTTCTGTGGGGCCTCACTGCCCCAGACTAGGGGACTGCGGTGGCAGTGCTGGTTGCCAGCAGCCATGCAGTAGTTTCTTTAGGGCCCAAAATAGTACCTGTAGCAGAGGCCAGCCCCTTAAGAGACATTGATTGCTGGAGGCCTTGTTGCCATAGTAACCAATGGAGCTCCCCCTCTTTGGGGCAGACCCAGAGGTCCCCCATTGCCCCATTCCCCTTATAAGGCATGTGGCTTGGGCCCTGGGTGTCTGTGGGTCCTACGTGAATGCACGTCCTTTTAGGAACTCTGGTTGTCAAGGCCAGCTTTCCTTGGCAACCGGATCTGGAGAGGGTCAGGGGGCCTTCCTCACTTCTGGTTGCCCTGGGGACCCAGACTAACAGAAGGCAGAGTTTCTCCAGCTCCCTACTACTGAGGCCCTCCCTCCAGGTGCCTTGGTGTTAGCCTGCTTAGCCTGTGCGGGACCTCTGATCTCCAGGACTGTATGATAATAAATTGATGTCGTTTCAACTATGGAGTTTGTTGTTTGTGACCCTGGCCTCGCTGATCCCTGGTTGATAGGGAATTCTGCTCCCGGAGACCGGGGCTGGTGGGTGAAGGTAAGCCCCTTCCCCCTGGAGCACAGACCTCGCCTGCGCCCGGGGGGACGCCCAAGTCCTTGAAAGCCAGGCCCAGCGGGGTCAGAAGAGTCTGAGCATCTGCAGAGAGGATGACCAGCTTGTCCCGGTTTTAGCACTGAAACTCCTGCATCCCAGGGACCTCTCCATCCTGAGCAAACCAGGATGGCCGGCCACCTTCCTCCAGAACACAGTTCAGGAGCCTCTGTTAGCGGAAAGCTCCGCTACCTCCGAGACAGAGACAGGTCATCCCCTTAGGGATCCCTGGAGGTCCCCTCCCTGGTGAGGCCTTCTCAGGCTCAGGATGGCCTGGTTCCCTCGGAGCTCAGGCCCCAGCCTCTCTGGAAACCTGCTCCCAGCATTGCAGGTAGGACCTAAGGGCGACAGCGGGTGGGCCCTGCT
>NW_020174226.1:311962-324906 GCF_003031525.2 Neophocaena asiaeorientalis asiaeorientalis | reverse complement strand
CCCGCAGCACCTGGCCACCAGGAAGTCTCCCCTCCGCCCCACGGGTGCCCCAAGGTGTCTCCCACCTGCCAGGGCCTGCACGGAGGGCTGGTCATGAGTGCTCAGCAGCTGAGCCTGGATGGTCTCTACAACCCGCTTGAACCGACGGCTGGGACCTGGAAGGGGCAGGGAAACAGACTGATGAAACAAAATCCATATTTTACAACAAGACGAGAAACTTCAAACACAACAATTTTCTCTGCCGGTTTGGGCCTCCTCCCTCCCCTTTAGTGTGTGCCGTGCACCTGCATTGACCACACCTGCTTAGGAGGTAACCTTCTTAAACTTGTCAGGGGCCACGAAGACCCATGACCCACTACTCGCCTTGCACCTGGATTGTGTAAACTGTCAATAACACGTCATTTAATGTACAGCCCTCTGTCTCAAAAATTTATATAACTGTGGTTTGACCTCTAATGGCGGAACAGTCTCGGAGCTTTCTGAGCGGCCATTCCTGGGTTATAATCCTCACTTTGGCTTGAATAAAGTTTTCCACTTTTTTCTTAGATTGACCGATTAACTTTTTCGTTGCCTTGCATGGCGTAGCCGGCAGGATATGAGAGACACCCACCAGAGGGCACCTGGAGTCTACCGGAACCAACACTAAGTACCAGCATGGGCCCACTGGGCCCCCCCAGCTTCTCGGTACTCCTCAGGTGTTCTTCTCAGGGGTTCTGACGAGTTCTCCTGATAGCTGGATCTTGTTGTTTGAGTGGTGATCCTGAACATTTTATTTGAGCTGTTTTCACTTAAGACTTGGAGTTTTAAGGGGCACTGGTGTATGCCCTAGGCAGGACCTGGGGGTCTGGGCAAGAGGCCCAGGGAAACATAGGTGGCTGGGTTTTTGTTAAATTTGGCTTGAATGGAAGGCTTCCCTAGTAGTCCAGTGGTTAAGACTCCTTGGCTTCCACTGCAAGGGGGCGTGGGTTCGATCCCTGGTCGGGGAACTAAGATCCCGCATGGCCCCCCGGTGAGGCCAAAAAGTAAAAAATAAAATAAAATAAATAAATTTGGCTTGAATTGAAAAAAAAAAAGTTGCTATACGGTCTGAACAAAACTGTTGCTAGTGAAATGAGAGACTGAATTATTCAGCTCTTAAGAAAAAGGGAGACCCACCATAACCATTAAGTAAATACTGCTCGTGGAGGTGTGAGGGGGGATGGGCAACAGAGGCTGATAACCTAGAACTCCGAGCACCTGTGATGGTTTTAGGCTGTCGCAGGGAGAAACCGAGACAGGTAAAAGAGTCGAAGTAACCCACGGGTAACTCCTTGGGGAGCTAGACTCAGACGCAGTGCACATGCAATCCACCACACTGCCCTCAGAAAGTTGTTTAGATCATATTTCATATCTGAATTAGGCTATTGACATTAGGCTGAATTAGACATTAATAATGGGAAATTGTGCCTCAAAGGCCAAACAGCTCCCGTTCAGACAGCCACCAGTGGGAATACCAGCTGGGCTTATGTATGTTTGCAACTACTTAATTGGAATTAAAGGAAATCTGTCCCGAAATGGCCAAGATAGGCTTCTTTTCATTTTTTTTTTTAAAAAATTTATTTATTTATTTGGCTGCACTGGGTGTTAGTTGCGACACGTGGGATCTTTTAGTTGTGGCATGCGGACTCTTAGTTGTGGCATGTGGGATCTAGTTCTCTGACCAAGGATCAAACCCGGGTCCCGTGCATGGGAGCACAGAGTCTTAGCCACTGGACCACCAGGGAAGTCCCCAAGATGGGTTCCTTTAAGCACCCCAAAACTGATTCTTCATGCGCAGTAAAACCCTGCAGTCTCCTGGACCTCTGTCCACAGGGTCTACTGGAAACAACAGTAGTTAAGAGTTTTTCTCCTTTTTAAAATTAGGTTAGCAGGGGAAAATATTTGTAGCGCTAGCTTCTAGGATCTTTTGAATTGGGAAAACTTCTAAACTGTAAAATTTTAGAGACCTCTCATCTTATTTTTCTATTTTTATTCATATTTAAAATTTTGAAAGTCTTCAAAATTCCAAAATAGCCTCATTGACAGGCTTCTCTGGTGGTCCCGTGGTGAGGACTCAGCACTTTCACTGCAGGGGCCCGGGGTTCGATCCCTGGTCATCCCTGGTCGGGGATCCCGCAAGCTGTGTGATGTGGCCAAAAAAAAAGGTCTCATTGAAAGATTTGTTGCAGAAGGCTAATGAAAGATCAATGATATAAAAGGTAACTAAAAGGTACCTAAAACTTTACTGCTCCCCTCTATCTTCCTTCATTTGAGTACTTATTTTAATAATCCTGTCTGAAGTGCCTGTCCACTCTGACGATGCCATTAAATGGTTACCTTTAGAAATGGGACCACCTGAGGCTGTAGGTGAGCCTCTTCAGATCAAAGGCCTAACTGACTGGCCACAGTTAAAGGATTTCTTAAAACCCAGGGAGGGTGCTCAAAAGTGTTAGTAAATGGATTACCAAGATGGGAGGCCACCGGTATGACTAAACTGACCACAGCTGAAATTAGGAGCCTGATAGGAATATGGCGGGTGTGGGGGGGTGTCTTCTCACCTAAGCTAAACGAGGGAAAGTAAAACATTCCAACATAGCTGAATGGGTATGTCAGTCCTTTGATCAAACACTGAGGTGGCCACCCAATTCTTTAGGAATTAAGAACTGTCCTTGTTTTACAAATCTAGTCTTTACAGGACCAGAGGTGCGGCTCCAGAAACAATCCAAAACCCATCAATCCTTTTACCACTCCCAAAACCTTCCCTCTTTATATTAAAAGGCTTGTTAAGTATTGGGAAAAAAAAAATTCTGGCCTTAAGAGAACAAAATCCTTCTAGGAGAACTTGCCTTTCTCCTCCTATGTCTTTGATAGGCATATATTCTACCTGGTCTCCTCCAGGAACTCTTAATTCCACCATCTTTTTAAAATGCAAATTTCAGGAAAGGTAACTCTTATAAAAAGAAAGAACAAAAGGGAGACAGGGAATTTGAATCCAACCTGTTTTGTAATGGATGGGTTTTACATTATTGTAACTGATTCATGGCTGACATTTTGGAATGGAAACTGTGGGGTGTCTGTTTGTGTGTTTGTATGTGTCTGTCTGTGTGTTTGTATGTATCTGTATATGTGTGTTGAAAACGTGTTATTGCCAAAATTAGTTTGTAAGTGGAAATTACACTTACAAGGAAAGGAAATTAGGCACTTATATAGATTCTCAGAAATAGAAGAAAACTAACCCCAATGACTTTCAGATTTGCATGAACTGGGAAATATTGAGTATAGCATTAATATCTGGTACTAAATTTAGCTGAAGCTTGTTGCATTAATTAATACAGACATGTCTTTAGAGTCATCAGCGTTAAGTGTAATATTTTTATTGTACCTAGGTTTACTAGAAATGAAATAAATGAGATATTATTCCTGTTACAAAGTTTGTCAGCAAGAAAAATAACTAGATGTGATGAAACTTTTCAGTAAATAAAATAGACGTAAATGAGATAAGCACTTTTAGGTAAACTTTTTAGGAAAAATTATGTTTTGGTAATGTCTATCTAAAGTAGTCTCTCCAGATTTTGATAACTTGAAACTTCATGGAGTTTTGCTAAATTAAGTTAAACTACAGAAATCCATTGAATATCCAAATCCTTTCCAAATAAGATACTGGAACAGTAATTACTGAATATATGCTTCCTTTTACAGAGAAACTAAAGGTAATTAGGACAATTAGTAAATATGGTGGATGCCACACTAAGACATTTTCTGTGGAAAAAAAAATACTTTTTCTAGAAACTATAAACAGTATTTATAAGTTTGCTAACCTATGGGATGCTAATGTAAAAGTTCATACTTGCTTACTACTTAGTTTGTGCTAGAAACTAAGTTTTAAGGTTAAGAATTATGCATATGTAACTAAAGCTACGAAAATAAACGTTTCAGTATGCAAGAAAAATGGAAGGTATGTTTTCAGTAAAAGACAGTATAAAGAATGGAAATACCTTTTGTTAAGGGAAAAGAAACCCCGAGGAAAAAGTTTTGTGCATGTTCAGGATTGGCTAAGACTAAATTGAATTTAATTAAGTAAATGAATTTTGTATTTATTTATTTATTTATGGCCACACCGTGCAGCGTGTGGGATCTTAGTTCCCTGGCTAGGGATCAAACCCAGGCCCTCGGCAGTGGAAGCACCGAGTCCTAACCACTGGACTGCCAGGGAATTCCCGTAAATGAATTTTAGTATTAAAGTGTTACAAAACCTGAACTTGGTTTTCTCTCTATTAAGAGGACAAAGTTTTCTGAAAATATTGATCTGCTTTTGAAAACAGATTGTAAAGTTTCTTTAGTGGTAATCTGTTACAACTTTCAGTATTTGCTTTTTTTTTTTTTTTTTTCAGTATTTGCTTTTGAAATCTTCTTTGTGACTTTGGTTACATGAATACAGTGACCTATGTCCTATTTGACCAATTGTTTTGAAATCTTTTTGATTTTTTAATAATTAATTAATTTATCTTTGGCTGCGTTGGGTCTTCGTTGCTGTGCACAGGCTTTCTCTAGTTGCTGCGAGCGGGAGCTACTCTTCCTTGTGGCGCGCGGGCTTCTCATTGTGGTGGCTTCTCTTTGTTGCGGAGCACGGGCTCTAGGCAAGCAGGCTTCAGTAGTTGTGGCACACGGGCTCAGCAGCTGTGGCTTTCGGGGTCTAGAGCACAGCCTCAGTAGTTGTGGTGCACGGGCTTAGTTGCTCCACAGCATATGGGATCTTCCTGGACCAGGGCTTGAATCTGTGTCGCCTGCATTGGCAGGCGGATTCTTAACCACTGCGCCACCAGGGAAGTTCTCTTTTTGATATTTTGACGAACTTTCCAAATATCAAATTCTAATCGAAGTTCTTTTGACCTCTAGCTAACTTTGGGATGCTTCAGAGAGGGCCCCTGGAGCATCTCAGAGAGAAATATTAAACTAATTAAGTTTATTTTGTATGTTAAATCACATGGAAAGCATTGTCAAATGAGAGGTTATAAAATTTCTTAGATTGTATCACACAGACAAATGTCATTAATATATATATTCTAGAAATTATATGGAATTCCTAAAAATCTGGTATGTCCTGATAAAATGTTATCAATCATAATTCTAGTAATTATTTTAAAACGTATGTCACAGCAGTAACAAAGTTCACTTGTCAGTCGCATTGGAATCAGGACTTTAACCTTGACTGTTAAAGTCTTTTGTCATTTATAGACAGTTATTGTTGTACTCTGATGCTTTTGCCAAAAAAAATGCTTAATTGTCAAGAAGATTCATAGAAAGGACTTTTTGACAAGTACAGGTTTCTGATAACTTTCAGATCATACTGCTTGAATGGGTAAGAAATTAAAGCATACTAATGGAAAACCTGGTGGCTTCATAAAACTGTTATGAAGATTAAGATCAAGAATTAGTCACATGGGACTGAGAGAACTGATGAATATCGTTATAATTTGGGGGTTTTGTCTGAAATATTGCTGGTTTTTACTCTGTGTTTTCCAGACATAAGGAAACCCTTCCCCTCAACCTAATTATGACTTGACTTGCGGCAATTTGGTAAATTATTCCTTTATAAGCAGAATTGAAATATGTATCTTTTCTCTTTACCTGTTGTCTCTAGATTTTGGAAACTCTTAGGTTCCCAGCAGTTTTCTCAGGTAGATAAGGAAAGCCACCTCCTGACAGGTACAAGAAGCCCAAAGTATTTTAGGGACCTCAAAAAGAGAGGAATTCATCCAAATACATAGATATCTCAGGTGGAATCTGTGACACATCTTTGGCATGGATTTCCTGGCCTCAAGAGGTTTTTTAAAAGTTCAATCTGAGGGACTTCCCTGGTGGTCCAGTGGTAAAGAATCCGCCTTACAATGCAGGGGATGCAGGTTCAATCCCTGGTCAGGGAACTAAGATCCCACATGCTGAGGGGCAACTAAGCCCTCGTGCCACAACTACTGAGCTTGTGAGCCTCAACGAGAGAGCCCACATGCCACAAACTATAGAACCCACACACTCCAGAACCCCGGGCGCCACAACTAGAGAAGAGAAAACCCACATGCCACAACTACAGAGAAGCCTGCGCTCTGCAACGAAGAGCCCACGCACCGCAATGAAGGATCCTGCATGCCTTAACAAAGATCCCGCTTGCTGCAACTAAGGCCGATGCAGCCAAAAATTAAAAAAATAAAAAATAAAAAAAATAAAAAATCAATCTTTAAAAAAAGTTCCATTTGAGAATGAATATATGTATACGTAAAACTCAATCACTTTGCTGTATACCTGAAACTAGCATGACATTGTAAATCAACTGTACTCTTAAAAAAAAAATTCAATCTGAGATCCTTTATGAAAAGTTCCAGCACAGCCAATTTAAAACAGCTTATGTTTGGAATTCCCTGGCGGTCCAGTGGTTAGGATGCGAGCTTTCACTGCTGTGGACTCGGGTTCGATCCCTAGTCAGGGAACTAAGATCCCACAAGCTGTGTGGTGAGGCCAGAAAATAAATAAATAAATAGGGGCTTCCCGGGTGGCACAGTGGTTAAGAATCCGCCTGCCAATGCAGGGGACACGGGTTTAAGCCCTGGTCCAGGAAGATCCCACATGCTGCAGAGCAACTAAGCCTGTGCACCACAACTACTGAGCCTGCGTGCCACAACTACTGAGCTGGCATGCCACAACTACTGAAGCCCGTGTGCCAAGAGACCATGCTCCACAAGAGAAGCCACTGCAGTGAGAAGCCCACACACCACAATGAAGAGCAGGCCCTGCTGGCCACAACTAGAAAAAGCCCAAGTACAGCAATGAAGACCCAATGCAGCCAAAAATAAATAAATAAAATAAATTTAGAAAAAAAAATAAATAAATAAAACAGTTTATGTGGTCAATTAACCAGACTTATTTTGCGAACAAATTAGTCTTAATTTGGCTATATTTGGTAGAAATGAGAGTAATTTTAGAAAGAAAAAGATTACATTTCAGTGGATATTAAATTCTGGTTTTGTTAATTGAGGCTTATATTTACTGCCTAATAATGAACATGCACAAGGCAAGTGCAAGATAAAAGTGGCATAAGTCCTAGTGGACAACTTGGAATTGACCTTTAGTCCATGCCAGACACCTTACTAGTACAACCCCCTAAAGGGAAAGAAATAACTTGGCTATTAAAACTCAACATCAAGGGACAGGATGGACTCAGGGCAAGTAAGCAACCACCTTTGCATCGAGCGACCAAACATTTGATCACCTAAGGCTTTCTGAAAGGCTGCTGCCCAGTTATAATCCTCAGTTTGCCTTGAATAAAATTTTCTCTTTTTTTAGATGGACTGATTTATTTTTTCATCAGTAAGACTGACTTGGGGCTGGGGACAGGGAAGGCGCTCCCACCCTGTGGAACCAGTCCCTCCACCCAGCAAATGACTCTTCTTCCTTGCCTCAAAATCCCCCTATTGGGGCTGGGCATAAATCCATGGTTTGCAAGTGGGACTAAGAAAGATTCAACTTAAAATAATGATGTGCGCTGTTTTCTATTTAAACGGGTTCTAGTTGAGGCCATGAAGACCCAGAAACGTAAGAAAAATAAATGAGAGGGAAAAAAAATCTTAACATTGAGAAAGTTCTGCATGTTAGTCTTTAAAGAAGAAAAAAAAAAGAGCCATAGTTCATTTTGGTGATGTAATTCCCCAGTGCCCCAGAGCAGCTTGGTTAAAAACTCTAGGAACAAGCTCATCTCCCAGATGTGCCATGTTAAGATTGGTGGCAAGGACAACAAACAGAGGTATTCCTCATTATCCAAACTCTTGTTATCAGGACTCAGGGACCAAGTAGAATTGGAAGCAAGGAACTTCTGTGGTTTTCATCTCTTGCGCCAACTCTTTTTTTTTTTTTTCTTGTGCCAACTCTTGATTGGTTGTGGCTGCCTGCAGCAGAGCTCAGCAGAAAGAAGTGTTGTGATCGATTGCTGATGTCTGCTCTGGGTGTAGAAATGAGTTTTGACAGCAGAGCACCACAGTCTTAATCTAGGAAAAGTCCAGTGCTTTGAGGTCAGGAGGCCTTGGCTGAGCCCCAGCTCCGTCACGGTCTGCAGTGTGACTCTGGCCAAGTCAATTTACCTCTCTAGGATGCAGTTTTCTTCTCTGTGAAACCTCAAAGGCTGCTGGGAAGCTTCAAGGAAGTAGTGCACATAAAGCACTTGGCATGTTGTGAAGGAGAAGATGTGGGGGGTCTGGGAGAGGACGGGGCTCACAGAGTCAGCACCATCTCCTCCTCCTGCTTGCTGCCCTCCTGGGCTGCTACCCTATCTCAGCTCTTCTGAGTATCCCACACACCAGGCTGGGGGCAGCTGCATCAAGGGAAGCTTACCGGAGATGAGAGTAAAGGTGACAGAGTAGATGCCACCACCACCACTGCCGTCCCGCCGGGGGGAGGGCTCTGGACCCTCAGAGGAGCTGATGTCCACCTGGAAGCGGACAGGCTTCTGGAAGACGGAGGGGCCACCACTGGCCTTGTACTCAGCCCTGAAGCTGGTCTGTGACAGCACACTATGACTCAGGCTGGGGATCTGAGAGAGGTGGGGGACAAAAGGAGGGGGTGATTTCAGCGACCTGACTCTAGGGGACAGATGAGCAGCCCTATGACCAGCTATGCCCAAGGAACTACCCGTCCCCTCAGCCACCAGGGAGAAAGAATAACAGGAAAGGCATTGGGAGGCCCCACTGTCCGCTGGGATTTGTAGTTTTCTCTAGCTTATAAACAGGGCATCAGAGGAATGATTGAGCAACTGAATCCCGAGGTAATAAGAACTCTCATATCTGGTGCCAACCCCAGGCTCCAGAACAACATGAAACAAACTTCTTCCTTCCTCCACAAACACTGGCTAAAGTCACATCTGTCTCAGAAACTTTAAGTCCCATGAGCCCCTAAAGCACAAAACCACAGGACCCAGTGGACAGCCCTAGAGTTCACTGGAAAAAGTAGTTCCTTTTGCCAATCTGAGACCTGGTGGTAGGGAAATGGCAAATCACTAGTCCTCGGTGGATGCTAATATGTGGGAAATTGTAATTCAGGATCCTGTTTCACCAATTCCAAGCCCCAGGGTGCAATAAACCTCTCCTGCCTCCATGCCCCCACAACGACCAAACCCAACTCGGGCTGGAAAACTACAAATCTCATGAGCCCCAGGTGGAACTCAGGCCAGTGCTAAGGTGGTGAACCCCAGAGGCTGCTGGGATTTGTAGTTCTGTGGCGGCGAGGTTGCACGGTGACCCAGGCCTCTCACCGACAGGAAGGCATGGACAATGTCCGCTTTGATGCTGCTGAGAGGTTTATCCTTTAGCACGAGGAATATTTGTTCTTCTTTGTCCAAGGATATGAAGTTCCCGAACCAGGAGCGTTTTGCCAGCCTGGGTGGGAGGGGATGGTTGGAGGTGGGTCGGGAGGGGGCTAAGGGAATGAAATCCCCCCTCCGGCCCCTCTTCCCTTCCTTGTCAGACTCACTCTGGAGAGGACTCTGGCGTCAAACTGGACATCTCCTCGGCAGTGGGGACTGGGGAGGGGAGAGCATGGTCAACACATGTCCATCATCCTGGTGTCCAGCACACAGGCCAGCAGTACCCTCCAACCAGAGGTTCCAGACCCCAGAGTCTATTCACTTCCCAGCAGCTAAACCCCAAATGGCACAGGCATGATGTTCCCTCTAGGGATGGGCCCCTGGTTAGGCCACGCCTCCCGAGGGGAGGCTTGCTAGCTATGAGCCAATGGAAAGGTAAGCCAGAGCACTGAAGGGGGCGTGTCTTTCAGACGAGCTCCTCCTCCAGAGTTGGAGGCCCCGCCTCTTCTCTCCCCAACACCTGAAACTCTGCTCACAACAGCATCTTCACCTAGGATGTGTGAGTCCAGGCCGCCAGCCTCTTCCTTCCCAGGGACCCAGATGTTAGACCCCAGCTCCCACCCCCACATTAGGACTCAGGAGTCCGCATCCCCAACCCCTTCACCCCCAAAGGACCTCCATACCCTGCATCTTGCGCCGGTGAAAGCGTGGGGAGCCCAGGAAGCTGTTGCGGATGGAGTTGAGACGACTCCTCCAGGCGGCTCCCCCGACGCCACCGCCGGGGCTGGGGGGCGGCGTTGTCCCTGGGGTCCCAGTGGGGCTGGCCCGGGGCGTGTGCAGGGGCGAGTGCAAGGGGGTGCCCCCGGAGGAGCGTGGGGAGCCTGGGGGGCCGGGCAGGGGTGTGGAGCGGGCACTGGGGGGAGGGGGCTGCTCCCCGGCGCCCCCACCCCTGGGGCCCCGAGAAGGCAGCGTCTGCGTTTTGGAAGTCGGTGAGCCCCCACCCCGGGCCTCATCTCCAGCGGGCTCCGGTGAGAAGGAAAAGACCGGACTCTGCAGAGTGGTGGAGGCGGGTGAGAGGGTGGACTCAACTCTCAGGAGGCTCTAGGCCCACTAGCACACACTCACAGAGGTGCACCCCAAAGCATGCTGGAACTTGTAGTCCAATTATTTCCCCCAACCCCCATTGTTGCGGGGGAGGGCAGGGACTTTTTCTATCATGCTGACTGTAAACCCAGCAGTGACTAGTACCCAGTAGGCGCTCAACTAGCTTTTGATAACTGAATAAATGGAACCCTTCAGACACACTGAAAACGCAATCCTGTTAAGGTGGGAAATGGCCAATGGACTAAAATAGTAATGAGGCCTTGGGTCTTTGGTCCTTTAGGGGCAAGGAGGCATCGTCCCAAGACTTCATGGGAGTTGTAATTTCTGCTGTTTCATCTTTGCTCCACAGTCTCTTCACCCCCTTACCCCTTCTTAATCCATTTGGGACCTGGCCTTACCCTTGGGCTGCTCAGAGGGCTGGATGACAGACCAGTGGAGGCTCCACTGACACTACGGGATCTGTTTTCAGGACAGATTAAGAAAAAACAAAATCAGGTGGGAGGGTTTCAGAAGGCTCAGATGTCCTCTCCCTTCCACAGTCCTTTGAGATGAGGAAATGAGGCCCCGAGAGGGGAGAAGACTTGTCCCAATCACACAGCACCTTTGAGGTGGGTATGGGGTTAGAGCCCCTGAACTCCCTCTCCACCCAGGGCTGTGGATCCCACTGGAGGGGCAGGGTTTCCCACCTCTGGCTGTGCTGGGCCATCTCCAGGGCCCGTCGGGTGGGCACCGGGGAGCCACCACCCCCGGCATCCGTGATGCTCAGGACTTCCATGGACTTCCGCTCTGGCCGCCGCTTCCCGTGACGGCTCAGCATGGGGGAATCCACACGCTTCCGGGGTGGGTCTGAGGGCCGAGAGTTTCAACCCAATCAAAAGATACACTGGTCCAGCTGTACATGGCACTCGTACACATGGGGAAACTGAGGCTCAGAGTGGAGAGGGGTTTTGACAAAGGTCACAGAGCAAGTCAGGGAGTCTAAACGCAGAAGCTCAAGGCCTGCAGCCCTTTCTCCCCTCAGGAATCTGGGGTCTGGACTCTGAGCCTTGCCCTTCTCACCAACATCATTCCGAGGAGGTAGGTCCTGGTCCTCACAGCTGGGATACCGCTCCTTCCGATCCAAAAGCAGATAATATATCATCTTTTCTTGGTTCTCCCTATGGGGGCGGGGGGGACGGGCGGGTAGGAAAGCACTGGGGTCAAAGGTCAGGCCCCAGAGATGGTCTCATCCCCTCCCTATGTCTGTGGCTCTGTGGGGCTCAGTCCACTCAGTTTCTCTGTCTGTGGTTCCATTCTCCTAGGTATCAATAGGATTGGTCCCTTTGTCTCAGTGTACATCTCAGCCTCATTTTACTCAACGTTAATAATAATTATGCTAACACCTGAGCACTTACTATATGTAAGTACTATGTGAGGCACTAAGTTGGCCTCAGCATCTATTAATACTTTTCAGCATCGTTTCTTTTTCCCACTGGTCCTACCACCCCCTCCAGGTTCTCCCTAGAATAGCTCCTCGGGGGAGCTTTGAGCCACACCCTTTCTAGTGGCCTGGACCTCCCCATCAGGGGAGTCTGCAAGTGTGCAAGGCTCCGTCGCGCCCCCTGCCGGCTGTCGGGAGAGCTGCAGCAGTTCACCCCGTGTGGCCAGGGTGTTATGTGCTAGAGTGAGGGCGTCTTACTCCTCGCTGCGGAGCTCGCGATGCAGCCGTTCGCGGTCCCTGAAGCAACCCAGTGAAGCCATGCTCTCCAGGACATCAGGGTCCAGCTCTCCGTTTGATGGCAGGCTCCGCATGGCCACCCGGCGGCCTGGGGTTGGCTCCAGGCACGGGTCCGGCTCGTGTTTCCCGCCCCTGGGGAGGAGAAGAATTATAGCGAATCGGGCATCTCCTTCAGCGGAGACTCAGGGGTCCCGGGTCCCAGCCTGCTCCTTTCTTGGGAAACCAGGAGTCCGGGCCCCGGTCTCTCCCCCCTCACACCCAGGAGTCCAGGCCCAGGAGTTCGGCCCCAACCTCTTCTCTACATGTCTTCCTCCCCTAGGACCCAGAAGTTCGAGTCCCTAGCCCCTCCTTATTCAAGACCCTCGGCATTCCGCCCCCTAGCCGGCTCTCCTGCTTTGGAACCCACGATATTTGGGGTCCTCTCCCTCCGCCAGGGACCCAGGTGTCCAGTTCCCCCATACTCACAGGTACCAGGGATGTTTCTGAATTTGCTCCAGCTGTGAGGGGCGTGGGTCGTAGAGAAGCAGAAATGAGATCATTTGAACACAGTAGGCACGCAGTGAAAGTAGAATGGGTGATGTTGGGGGTCCCTAACGTGCCCCCTCCCCTCCCCTTCCCCCAACCAAGGGCAATACGACAGCACGACAGCTCGTCTCCCCCTAGTGGCAGCTGTGCGGCGCATTCTGACTACTCCGGACCGGCCGGGCTACAGGTCCCGCATGCGCAGTGGCAACCTGCCCCCGCTCCGCTCCGCCTCGGAAG
>NW_020174226.1:302844-311944 GCF_003031525.2 Neophocaena asiaeorientalis asiaeorientalis | reverse complement strand
TGTGTGTGTGTGTGTGTGTGTGTGCGCGCTGACCCCAGGGCCAGGGCTCAGCCAGCGATGCCCCTCCCAGCCGTCACCCCAGGGACTGACGGGCAGGTCTAGAAATCCATCCTCATGACTTCCCTAGGGATTCTGTCCCCACCACCCACTGTCCCTCCATCCCCGCCCCCCACACTCACGCTGAGCCTTTTCTCCGGCTCCACTTCGATCATCCCCCTCAGGAGGCTCTGGCAGTCTGGAGGAATGAAGTGGGGCATGTGGAAGACGCCTCGTTTCACCTTCTCCAGCAGCTGGCGGAGGTTGTCATCGTCGAAGGGCAGCGCCCCCTGTGTGAGGAATAACAGACCCCTCACACACAGAGCTTAGGAGAGCTTATTCCAGGCGAATGCCTAAGCGCCTCACACGCATTGACACATTTAGTCCTCACCGCAATCCCCAAGAGGTAGGGAGCTACTACTATCTCCACTTTGCAGGTGGGGAGGCTGAGACACGGAGCCATTCAGCAATTTGCCCAAGACCATCTAGCTCTGAGTGGCGGAGCAGGGATTTGACAATGGGCAGTCTGGCTCCAGCGCCTAAGAGGCTGGGGCCGCAGCTTGGAGGCTGTCCTTTAAAAACATGCTTCTCCCAGGGAGTTCCCTGGTGGCCTAGTGGTTAGAATTCTAGGCTTTCACTGACATGGCCCAGGTTCAATCCCTGGTCTGGGAACTAAGATCCCACAAGTTGTGGCAAAGTAAATAAATAAATTTTAAAAAATGAAAACATGCTTCTCCCTAGTTTCAGGAGGGGTAATCTTCATTCATTTTAAAAAAAGTGAGCGTCCATTACAGGTCAAGGATCTAGGAGTGAACAAAGCAAGCCCTTGCCCTCCTACAGTTCACACCCCAGAGTGGGAGAGGCTGGTGAGGGAGCTATATAGTGATGGAGTGATTGAGGTGACACTGGAGCACAGACTAGGATGAGAGAGGCTATGGGAATCTGGGAGTGTAGCAAGTTGACTGGTGTGCCCCAAAAATTCATGTCTACCAGAACCTCAGAATATGACCCTGTTTACAAATAGGGTCTCTGCAGATATAATTCATTGAGGATCTGGAGGTGAAATCGTCCAGGCATTAGGGTGGGCCCTAAATCCAATGCCTTGAAGAGGAGGGGAAATCACAGAGAGATATCCCTCAAGGAGTTACACACACAATGACAACTCTGTTAGCTGCCAGGAAGGAGATAGCCTACCACAAGGAAATCTGACCACATGGGGGGAGTGAAGGGGGCCAGGGTAGCCTTCCTGGAAGGGCGACAATTGAGCTGAGAGCTAAAAGAAGTCTAGTATTAACTAGGTGAGCAACCAGGCTGGCAGGGATGGAAAAGCAGGTGCAAAGGCCCTGTGGTAGGAGCTGGGCTGATATTCCCCAGTCTGGTTCTATTAATCATTACAGTACTGTAATCAGGATCAGTTAGTAAACAGCCACTTTCCCAAGCGCTCCAAGTCCTCCTGGCTGCCCCATCCCTTTCCGGGGGACCCGCCTGGGCTATCTCACAGTTCTGTGACTGAACAGTTAGCTCCAGGCACAGAGAGGGGTGCCCCCAGGATTTTGCTCTGTTGGTGAATACCCCCACCTTCCTGGTACCAGTTAAATATTTGGGAAACAACCCCTGAGGTGAGGATGGAAGTAAATGTTCTGTGCTTCCACCAGGCAGGACTGTTCTAGAAACGGGGCAGGAGAGGTGAGGAGCGCCTTACCACAAGCAGGGCGAAGAGGATGACTCCACAGCTCCACATGTCTGCCCGGCGGCCATCGTACTTTTCCCCCTGGAAGGGAGAAGGACCCGCCATGACGTTCATCTCTCCCAGGCTCCCTCGGCTCCTCTCTCCCCTCCACCTGCCCCTCACTCACCTTAATCACCTCTGGGCATGCATAGTGAGGGGACCTGAGAGAGAGAGAGGTGGTATGAGCTTCTGGCCGGCTTCTGACACCCTCCCTGGGGCATAGGAGGCCGGGCCCCCACTCACCCACAGCTGGTCTCCAGGAGGCTGTCCCCCACCTGCAGGGACGCCATGCCGAAGTCCGCGATGCGAATGTTGTTTTTCTCGTCCAGAAGTAGGTTCTCAGGCTTCAGGTCTCTGTGGCTGAGACAGGACGGTGGGACTCAGGCCTCTGCCCTCTTCCCGGAAGCTAAGGCCCCATTCACTATTCTCAGAGGGGGACATGTCTGGAAACGTCTAATTAGGGACGTTTTCAAGCATGCCCCGAGGTTGGAACGAGAATATAGGAAGCCCCATGTACCCACCCACTAGCTTCACCCATTATCAATTCGGGGCAAATCTTCTCTTATCTCTATCCCTACGTATGCTCTCCTTCCCCCACTGGACGATTTTGTAAGAGACCCCACACAGCGTACCATTTTATCCACAAATATTCGAATATGTGTGAAGTGAGATATTTTGAGGTAAGCAGGCAGATGATACTGAGCTGGTTCTTAAAACATTCAAATATTCCAATACCGAATAATAAAAAAAAAATACTGCCACCCCAAGCCCATCACTGGTCCCCCCCACCCCACCCCGGGGACAAACTCCTCAGGATGGAAGGGTTAATGTCTGGGGGAGGTGGGGCGGAAGATTCTACAGTTTCTCTCGGAAGTGGTCCTTAACTGGGTCATACTTGTTAAATCTGTTGACTATCGCCCCCTGGAGGCCAGTGTTTTTAATGTCAGAATGTAGACACTTAAGGTGTTGACAAGTTAAATGGGCTGCTTTTTCATCACCAAGCTTTACTCCCAGGTCTCAGCCCCTCCACCCAGATCCCCATCCCAGAGAGGAAGGTGTGCAAACAGATGAGGCTGAAAGATGAACTGGAGGCATCTATTTTGCACCTTAATTAATCATTAAAATGTTGCATATTGAATATCTTGTTTTGAGAGCTGAAAGCAATTCAATGAGGAAAGGAATATCTTTTCATATGGACTTTTTTTTTTTTTTGCGGTACGCGGGCCTCTCACTGTTGTGGCCTCTCCCGCTGCGGAGCACAGGCTCCGGACGCGCAGGCTCAGCAGCCATGGCTCACGGGCCTAGCCGCTCCGCGGCATGTGGGATCTTCCCGGACCGGGGCATGAACCCGTGTCCCCCACATCGGCAGGCGGACTCTCAACCACTGCGCCAACAGGGAAGCCCTTATATGGACGTTTATATGCAAAAAAAAAATGACCCTCAACCTTTACCCCATACCATATACAAAAATTAATTCAAAATGGATCTCAGAAAAAAAAATGGATCTCAGGCCTAAATGCAAGAGCTAAAACTATACAACTTCTAGAAGAAAACACAGGAGGAAACCTTTGTGACCTTGAGCTGGGAACTTTTTTTTTTTTTTTTTTGGCTGCACCACGCAACAGGTGGGATCTTAGTTCCCTGCCAGGGATTGAACCCGTGCCCCCAGCAGTGGAAGTGTGGAGTCTTAATCACTGGACCGCCAGGGAAGTCCCTGGGCAAATATTCCTTAAATAGGAAAGCAAAAGCATGAATTGTAAAAGGAAAAAAATCAACAAACTGGAATTCATCAAAATGTAACACTTTTGCTTTTCACAGGATATTGTTATAAAAATGTAAAGCATGTCACAAACTGGGAGAAATTACTTGAAAAATATACATTTGATAAAAGATTTGTTCTTAGAATAAGTAACTCTTAGGAGTTATTCCTAGAATTATCCCTTGTCCTGGAATAAAGAACTCTTACAACTCAGGAACAGAAAGACAAATAACTCAATTAAAAATGGGCAAAGGATCTGAACAGATGTTTCTCCTAGGAAGATATACAAATGGCCGATAAGCACATGAAAAGATGTTCTACATCATTAGCCATCACGGA
This sequence comes from Neophocaena asiaeorientalis asiaeorientalis, assembly GCF_003031525.2. Lineage (NCBI taxonomy): Eukaryota > Metazoa > Chordata > Mammalia > Artiodactyla > Phocoenidae > Neophocaena > Neophocaena asiaeorientalis. The sequence continues at coordinate 308,081 of NW_020174226.1, read as the reverse complement.
AATGCACATCAAAACCACAATGAGATACCACTTCACACCCACTAGGATAGGTATAATCAAAAAGTCAGATAATAACAAGTGTTGGCAAGAGATTGGAACCCTCAGAGACTGCTGGTAGGGATGTTGAATGATACAGCTGCTTTGAAAAATGGACTGGCACTTCTTTAAAAGGCTAAACATAGAGTTCTCATAATTCCCTGGCGGTCCAGTGGTTAGGATTCCGTGCTCTCACTGCTGAGGGTCTGTGTTCAATCTCTGGTTGGGGAACTAAAATCCCACAAGCCACACGGTGTGGCCAAAAAATAAAATAAAGAGTTCCCATGTGACCCAGCAATTCGAATCCTAGGTATATACCCAAGAGAATTGAAAACATAGGCACACGCCAAAACTTGTATGTGAATGTTCATATGTCCATATTATTCATAATAGCCAGAAAGAAGAAACAACCAAAATGTCCATCAACTGGTGAATGGATAAATAAAACATGGCATATCCACACAATGGACTATTACTCAGTTGTGAAAAGGAATGAGGTGTTGATACATACTACAACATGGATGAACCTGGAAAACATTTTGCTAAGTGAAAGAAGCCAGCCACAAAAAGACTACATATAGTATGATTCCATTGATAGGAAATGTCCAGAATAGGTAAATCTGCAGAGACAGAAAGTAGATTAGTGGGTACCTAGGGCTGGGGGTGGGGCAAGGTGACTGCTTAGTGGATACGGGGTAGTGATTTTTGGGGTGATGAAAATGTTCTAAAATTAGGTAGTAGTGGCGCACAACATTGTGGACATATTAAACGCTACTGAATTGTACGCTTTAAAGGGGTGAATTTTATGAAGTGTGAGGTTTTTTTTGTTTTGTTTTTTGGCCGTGCCGTGGGGCTTGTGGGATCTTAGTTCCCCAACCAGGGATCGAACCCATGCCCCCTGCAGTGGAAGCGCACAGTCCTAACCAATGGACTGCCAGGGAATTCCCGATGATGTGAGAGTTACATCCCAATTTTGAAAAAGGGATAAAAGATTTATTTGGGGGCTGCAGGACTCTGGCTTCCAGTCAGCCTGCTATGTGCTCCCAAGGGCCTGCCTTCTGGGCAGCGCTCATTCCAGCCTCCCCTCAAGCTGCCCCCTCACCAGATGGAGTAGCTATGGCAGAAGTCCAGCGCCGACACGATCTGGCGGAAGAACTTCCGGGCCTCCTTGGGGGTCAGTCTCCCCTTCTTTACCAGGTAGTCGAACAGCTCACCTCCAGACACGTGCTCCAGAACCAGGTACCTGGGGGACATGGAGGAGGCAGAGGGCTGGAAGGGGCATGTGGAGGACCAAAGAGCCTGGTCTCCCTCTTCCAAAAGCATAAGACCTCAATCCCATTGGCCCCTCGAGGCAGAGAATCCCAATTCTCATGAGTCCCTGGGAGGAGGAGGCTCCAGTTCCCATTAGCCTCTGGGAAGCAGAAACTCAATTCCCATTAGCCCTAGTCAGCATGTCAGTTTCAGGGGGGTCAACACTTTGACTAGTTGTCCTCAGGAGATAAGGCAATTCCATTAGCACCTGGAGGTCAGAGATCCTAATTCTCATAGGCCCCTAGGAAATAAAGTCCTGTTTTTCCATCAGCTTCTGGGAAGCCAAAGTTCTCATTCTTATTAGTTTGTGGGATGCAGATAATGGAATTTTAATCTATTTTTGGATAATGATATTTGTAGTGTGTACCAAATGAACAGTCAACATCTGTGAGCTAAAGCCTACAATTCCCATCAGCCCCTGGGAGGTAAAGACTCCAATTCCCATCAGTCCTTGAGAGAAAGAGACACTAATTCCCATCAGCCTCTGGGAAGCCAAAATTCAATTCCCATCAGCCCTGGGCAGCACAGACTCCCATGTCAACTTCAGGAGTATTAATACTTTGACTCCTAGTCGTTTCAGGAGATAAGGCAACTCCACTAGCACTTGGAGGAGACCCCCAATTCTCACAGGACTTTGGGAAGCAAAGACCCCCACCCCAACCCCTACCTACTCCCATTACCCCCTGGGAAGCCAAGCCTCTTATTCCCATAAGCCTCTGGGATGAAGAAACTTGAATTCTCATTAACTCTTGGCAAAAACGATTGCCTTGTGCACCAATCTAAGTCAATTTCTGTGAAGTAAAAGACTACAATTCCCTTCAGCTCCTGAGAGGTTAAAAACTCCCAACTCCCATAAGCCTCTGGGACATAGAGACTTCAATTCCCATCAGCCACCTGGATTGTAAACACTCCAAATCCCATCAGGCTCTGGGAGGCTAAACCTCTAATTCCCATCAGCCCCTGGAAAACAAAAGCTCAATTTCTGTGAGCTCTTGGAAAACTGAGGTTCCTCTGTGAAGCACAAACTCCCATGGGCCCTCCCTTCCCACAAGGATGGTGGAGTGAGAGTGATAGCTCCACGAATCAGGGACAATGGCCCCTCCCTGCCGCCACACCTGGGGAAGCCTGAGGACTACAATTCCCATGAGTACCTGGGGCTGGCCAGCCTCCTTCCTAGGGAAATCCACCCTAGCATCTGATGGGTGCTGGAGTTGGTTCATCCTGGGGACTGCCTGGTGGGGGCAGGGGGTTGTCCCCTCTCTCGCTGCCCAGTCCAGCTGTCCCTTGGGTCACCAGAGTCCAGACAAAGGTCTATTGTCTGGAGTCCGGACAGCTGGACCCCACCCCCATCCTAAGGCGGGTAATCAACTTTGAGATGCAGACTTAGAACTCCCAGGAGACCATTGTTGGGGTGTCCAGTCATAGCACCCAGAGTTATGCTGGGGGATGAAGGGAGCCTCCCGTGCTCCAGAGAGGGGGTGTGGGAAGAGGCCTGGGGCTTTGCTAGGCCCCATTGCCCTAGCAAATAGGAAAGGGATCTGCCCTTAGCAAATTGGGTCTGGCTGAGGGCATCAAGATGATCCAGTATCGAGTGTTCCCTGCAGCACAGTAGGGCGAGGGACTGGGGCTGGAGAGGAAGGGGGAGGATCAGCCTGTGTCCCCCACTCGGGATGGCTCAGGCTTAGCTGTCCTGTTGCTGGGGCACAATCGGCCTGTAGCCTCAGGCCAGCTCAGTGTGGGAACAAGGAGTGTTATGAGTGTGTGTGGGGGGGGGGGTTGTCCTTGGGCAGTAAGGAAGGGACTGGGCCTTCAGTGGCCCAGCCAGGAGAGCTCAAGTTTCCCCAGGCCCCTCCACGCCTTGTTTCTGGAAATGTCCCCCCCTAGGAACTTGGGGAGGGCGCATGGGGGGCTGGGTGTCTATAAATACCTACAAATATTTCTTGTTCTCGTAGACGTCGTGGAGCTTGAGGACATGTGGGTGCTCAATGAGCTTCAGGATGGCAATCTCCCGCTCCACCTGGGGGAAAAGGAATGGAGGTCAGCCTTGCCTCCCTCCCTGCCCCCAGCCCCAAAGGGTCCCCTCTTCCCCCAGCACACAGACACACCTTCATCAGCACCGACTCGGACAGCTTCTCCCGGTTCACGATCTTGATGGCAACCTTCTGGCCCGTGATGCAGTGGACCCCGAGTTTAACCAGACCTGGGGGATCGGGATTGAAAATGTGGGGTACGCTCCCAGGGCATTCTCCCCACCTCTGACTCCTAAGCCCCCCTTGCCACCCCGTTTCCTCTTTCTTCCCCTGCTGGCTGTTTAACAGTGGCCTGAATCACTCTCACCTGAACGCCTGGGGGCTGACAGCCGTCATTCCCACCAAACGCAATTCTCTTCCGGCTCCCTGTTGCCCAATTCTGTTCCTTCTGATTGTCCGTCCACCTACCTGCCTCCCCCTCCCTCCACAGCTCCCCTCGATTTAAGTTCCTCTCTCCACATAGTCTTGCCTCATTGAATCTCCGTAGTTTTGTCTCCTGCAATCTGCCTCCTTCAAACAAACCTCTCTCTCTCTCAACCCATCACTTCCTTGAATTCTTTGCCCTTTAATCTTCTGGAGACACCATGTCTCCCAAGGAATATAATCTTACGATTGTCCCCTTCCCAGACGATCCTCCTCCACCTCCTCTCAAACCCTGACCTCTTAATCCCCTTCTTTGACCTTCTTTTAATAGCAGCTGTAGCTGGAAGCATGCACACCCCAAGGGTATCCCCACTCCCCAAGGGTAAGCCCCAAAGCCACAGATCCAGGAGTCCAAGCCCCCAGCCCCTCTTTCCTCAGACCCCCAAGTCCAGGCCCATGGCCCCTTCCTCCCCCATAACTCAGGAATTCAGGTCAGCAACACCTTCACACTTTTTGCACTAGGATATGGAGTCTGATCCTCTCCCAGCCCTGACCCTCAGCTTCATAGACATCCTGGACCCAATCCTGAACCTCGTACCCAGAACACAGGTGTTCAGCTCCTGTCTTACAGCCACCCACCTCCCACCTGGCAGGAAAGAGGTTACAGAGGTTTAGCAACAGTGAAAGATGACCCCCCCAATCCACAGCCACTCTTGAGGGATTTGCCATTTGCATCGACCTTTCCACCTCTCCATTCCTGGTCCCCACATTGAGCCAGCATGCCGGAGAAGGGGCAGAATGCTGTAGACCTCATCGCCCCAGCTTCAGTCCCCCGTAACCCCAACAGAGGCCCTCCTAGGCCAGAGGACAGTGCAGAGAGAAGCAGCTTCCTGAGGCGCACCCCCATCCCAGCACCTCACCCCGGCCTGCGGCTGTACTGCACCAAGGACCTCAGCTCCTGGCCCAGACCCTGGCTGCAGGCCGAGGTCCCTTTCCCACTGTTGCTCGGACCCCCCCAACCTCTGTCCTCAAATGATGGGAGCCTCTGGGCCCCAGTAACTCCTCCCAGGAGTCCAGGCCCCCAGCTTCCTTCTCCCCAGGACCCCAGAGTCTGAGCCCTCACCCCCCTCCATCCTAGACACCCGGCAGTCTGGACCTCAAGTCCCTTCTCTGTGAGGGACTCAGGGGTCTGAGCGGCCAGCCCTTGCCCTTTGAATACCCATGAGTCCCGCCCTCTGCCACCTATCTCCCCTCGCCCCCGCGCCAGGTGTCCCCTCCCCTGACTCACCTGTCTGTCCTTTGCCCAGCGTCTTCTCCAGCCGATAGGGGCCCACATATTGGGCGTGCTGGGGTGGGTGTGGGTGTGCGTGCGGGAGGTGGTAGGCAGGGGAGCCCCCGCCCCCCTCCTTGCCCCCGGACGACATGATGCCCTTGGTCCCGGCCCGACCGGCCCCCCGGCCACCCCCCTTGCGGCCGGTCGCCCCGTCCCTCCGGTGG
>NW_020174226.1:296299-302812 GCF_003031525.2 Neophocaena asiaeorientalis asiaeorientalis | reverse complement strand
GAGATGCGGAGCAAACAGGCAGGGGCTGAGGTGGAGCCACACAAAGGGAGATGAAGTCTGACAGGAGTCAGGGAAAGAGACAGATGGCAAGGGAGATGGAGACCACCAGAAACAGGGATGGGGCAAGAGAGGAAGATGGGGGAACACGCAGGCAGCCAGAGATAGGCAGAGACAGGAGAGATGGGGGGTGGTCAGAGAGACAGGGAGATGGAGAAAAGGAGAGAAGGTGATGGGGAGAGACAGAGATGGAAAAAACCGGAGAGAGACCGAGATGAAGGGAAAGAGAGTTGGAGAGACAGGGAGTAGGGGGTGGGGGATAGAGGCAGAGAGATATGGAGAGACAGATGGGAAGAGAGATGAACAGAGAAAACAGAGCCAGAGATGGGGAGAGACCCAGAGTAATGGAGGGGAGACCACAGAGATACAGCAGTGGAGACACAGAGAGATGGGGGAGAGAAATTAACAAAAATAGAGGGATGGGGGCAGAGAGGGGCAAGATGTAAAGGTAAGGCGCAGGGGAAGATGGCAGGGGAAGGATGGAGGGTCAGAGAACAGGAGAAAAGTGGGAGAGAGAGATGGAAAGGGACCGGGGGGAGGAACAAAACAGAGAGACAGGTGGAGGGAGAACTGGAGAGAGACAGAGAGATGTAGAAAGAGAGACTGACAAAGAGAGATAGAGGTGGGGACCACAAAAGATGGAGGATACATACAGGTGAAGGGCTAGATGCTGGGGGGATATGGGACAGATTGGACGGGCAGAGAAAAAGGGAGATAGAAGCAGAGAGAGGGAAAGCATTTGGGGAATTGCTGATCCAAGGCTCATCTCTGTTCCCCCAGACCCCCAAGCTGTCCACCCAGGCCTCCGTTCCCCACTAGCATCAGGACCCTGTATCCACCCACAGCCCAGGGTGCCGGGTTTTAGATCATCTTGGATCCATACCTCCATTTAGGATCCACGATCCTCCTACAGAGAAACTTCCAGAACCCCTTGAGGTCCCTGTGTTTTTTTTAGGCCCCTGTCTATTCTCTGTGCCCACCATTGGATCCCGTAGATCTTCATGTGGGCTCCAGTATAATCATATGTCCCACTATAGCTCATCCATGGACCTGTGCACAGCTAGATTGCCACGTGATCCGGGATTCCCCTGTATCAGACACCCAAAAGTGTTAGGCACCCATTTAATTTCCAAATCACCTATAGAGTGTACCCATGAACCTTAAGTCTCCTAGTCAACCACTTTCATTCCGTGAATCTATACTCAGTGCCAAATCTAAGCCAGATACTGTTCCCAGTGTTGAGGGTACAGCAGGGAACCAAATCAACAAAGATCCCTGTCCTATGGAGCTCTCACTGCAGTGGATGAGACCAGAGATAAACAAGATAATCAAAATATATGGTATATTGGGAAGTCCCTGGTGGTCCAGTGGTTAGGACTCCGTGCTTCCACTGCAGGGGGCACAGGTTCGATCCCTGTTAGGGGAAGTAGGATCCCACAAGCCTCACAGCCAAAAAACAAAACAAAGAAAACAAAACAAAAAAAGCACAAAATATATGGTATGTTACAGAGTCGTGATCAGTGATGAAGTGGAAACTAAAGGAGGGAATGGGGACAGGAAATGTTTGTTGAGTAATTTTCTGTATGATTTTTAAAAAAAAATATTTATTTATTTATTTAGGCTGTGCTGGGTCTTAGTTGCGGCACGCGGGATCTTTGTTGCGGCATGTGGACTCTTAGTTCTGGCATGCATGCGGACTCAGTTGCAGTATGCATGCAGAATCTTGTTTCCCGACCAGGGATTGAACCTGGGCCCCCTGCATTGGGAGTGTGGAGTCTTACCCACCAGACCAACAGGGAAGTCCCTTTATATGGTTTTCACTACCGTGCCAAGAAAGGCCTCCTCGGTGAAGGGACACTGAAGAAAAATGAGGGTCAGAGCCATGTAGATAAAGTGCCAGGAGCCTTCCAGGCGGAGGAAACAGCAGTGCAAAGGCCCTGTGGCAGGAGTGTGCCCGGTGTGTTATGGGAAGATTGAAGGAGCCAGTGTAGCTGGAGGGGAACAGTGAGAGGAAATGAGGTGAGGAAGCAGATCAAATAGGACCTTAGCTGCAGGGTGACCAGGGAATTCCCTGGTGGTTCAGTGGTTAGAACTCGGCACTTTCACTGCTGGGGACTGGGTTCGATCCCTGGTCAGGGAACTAAGATCCTGTAAGCCACGTGGCCACAAAAAAAAAAAAAGGAGGGTGACCACATGTCCTGGTTTATGTCTATTATTCTGTAATTATTAATAGGGTCCGTTTTCACTCTCAAGTGTCTTGCTGTGGATGGAAAATTATATGATCATCCTTCTTACAGGTCATTGTAAAAGCTATGTCTTTTTTTTTTGCAGTACGCAGGCCTCTCACTGTTGTGGCCTCTCCCGCTGCAGAGCACAGGCTCTGGACGCGCAGGCTCAGCGGCCATGGCTCACGGGCCCAGCTGCTCTGCGGCATGTGGGATCTTCCCGGACCGGGACACGAAGCCATGTCCCCTGCATTGGCAGGCGGACTCTCAACCACTGCGCCACCAGGGAAGCCCAAAGCTATGTCTTTTAGAGGGTACCTGAGGAATTTTCATCTAGACTACCATTATGTTAAACATATGTTCATATTCGTAATGTTATATACAGTTACATGTTATACGTACATATATATTATATGGCATTATGTATAATAATGTATGTAAACAGTATTACAGATAGATGGACTTGTACATACGTGTACATAGGTATATTAGGCTGAACAACGGGCCCCCAAAGATGTCCACATCCTAATTCTCAGAACCTGTGAATATGTCACCTACATGGCAAAATGGACTTTGCAGATGTGATTGAAATGAAAATCTTAGGTGGGGAGGTTGTCCTGGTCATTTGGGTGGGCCCTAAATGTAATCACAAGCGTTCTTATGAGGGAGAGGCACGAGGATCAGAGTCAGAGGAGGAGATGGGATACGGAAAGAAACAGTAGCCAAAATGATGCAGCCACAATCCAAAGAAAGTGGGCAGCCTCTAGATGCTGGAAAAGGCCAGGAAACAGATTCTCCCCTGGAGCCTCCAGAAGAAACACAACCGTGCTGACACCTTGAGTTTAACTATTTTAACTCAGTGAGACCCATTCCGGGCTTCTGAACTGTAAGGTTATAAATCTGTGTTGTTTTAAGTTTTTGGTAATTTGTTAATAGCAGAGACAGGAAATGGATACAATAGGGTACCCAGGGGCCCAGACGCCTGATAGCTATCCTCCTCAGTGCTACACACACACACACACACACACACACACGGCTTATATGTTTGGTCTTCCCATCTCTGTCCAAAAGATCACCCAGCACATCCCAGACCGAGCAGTGTGCTCAATATATCTGCGACTTGTGGGCTCCACCAAAGTTGAGTACAACCTTTTCCTGGAGTGGGAGGGCCTCTTATGGAAGAGAGAACTAGGATTTCTCTAAGCCCAGCCCAAAGCAAACACCTCCAAAGACCAGGCACATTCCCGGACCTGAGCCCCAAATCTGGCGCAGGGAGGCCTCGAGCCGCCTAAACCACCTTGCCCGGGCATTTTACTTCCAAGATTCAAGAATCACCTCCTAAAAAAAAAAAAAAAAATCACCTCCTTTGCACCTGGCAGGACTCAGGGATTCCACGAGGGAGACGCTAGAGGATAAGAGAGGTGCGCACAGGTGCTGCAGGTGGGGGTAACGGGCAGCCTCCTATGACGAAAGGGGAAATTGAGGCCACGAAGGCGGTGGGACAGGCCAAACTCTGCCTGGGTCAGGTATTAGTGTTGAGAACCCAGGGCTCTAGTAAAAGACGGAATCGGGGCCCAGGTGCAGGGGAAAACGCCCCAAGGATGAGGGGACCCTCGCTACAGGCAACCACGGGGTGGGGCGGGGCCAGGAAGAGGGCGGGGCTTAACGGGGAGCGGCGGGTGCACGGGCACGGGGGCGGGGTTTAGCTGGGAGAGGGCGAAAGGCCTAGAACAGGGGCGGAGCCTTAAGTGGCGGCGAGGGGCAGAGTTTAGAACTGGGACAGGGTGCGTGGGTGTGGAAGGGGTCTAGCCAAGGCGGAGCCAGACCAGGGAGCGGGGCCTGCACTAGGGCAGGGTGGAGCTTGCAACGAGGAGGAGGGGCTCATTAGGGGCGGGATCCGGGCAGGGGGCGGGGCTTACGCCAGAGCGTGAGCGCGGGGGGCGTGGCCTAGGTGAGGGGCCAGGCCGAGCGAAGTATCCCGCCAGGTGGGAAGGACTTAAGAACCGGGAGAAGTAGCCTCACGCCCAGGTACGGCCCTTAGTTGGGTGGCTGCGCGGGGAAATTCCGGGCGAGACCGTGAGTATTTCCGGTCAATATGGCGGCGCCCAGCAGAGTCAGGTGCGGGCGAGTTTGTCTTTAGTAGCGGCGGCGACACGAGGCCCGGGAAGGTGAGGTCCGCCCCGCTCAGGCTCCCCTCTTCGGAGAGGAGGGAGGAGACTTGTTGCTAAGAAGACCACAGGGGGGGCTTGTTGCTCTGAAGGCTGGGCAGTGGGGTTGCTAAGAGACGGGAAGGACTGCAGTGGAAATGGAGGAGGGGGTTGCTAGGGAGAGTAGGTGGGGCCTGTTGCTAGGGAGGAAGGAGGGACTTGTGACTTTGGGGAAGGGTCCTGTTGGTATGAGAGAAGAAAAGAGGGTTAAAGGGGGTGTGGGCAGAGTGGTTTGGGGTCATGCGGGGCCGCGGAGCTTCCCTAAAACGCCCCTTATCAGCAGACCCCCAGGAATCGACCCGCCAGGACGCCAGAGCTAACTCAGCGGGGACCATCCCCTACCCCAACACATTCTTCCCTTCTTTGCAAACAGCCCATGGCGAACCAAGGCTCCGGGAGCAGTCGTCTTCCCCTGGCGCTGCCCCCAGCCTCCCAGGGTTGCTCGTCAGGGGGCAGCGGCTCCTCCGCGGGCGGCTCCGGCAATCCCCCGCCACCGCGAAACCTCCAAGGTCTGCTGCAGATGGCCATCACGGCGGGCTCTGAAGAGCCAGACCTCCCTCCAGAACCCATGAGTGAGGAGGTAAAGGGTGGGGACCCGAGAAACTGGGGTGAGGGACGTGGGGACAGATATCTGGGGAGGGGCGGGAGTCCCGCTGTGAAGTCATAGTAGACTGTATTTGTGCTCGATAGGGTTATTGTAGACTGAAGGTCAGATCCCTGGATCCCTGCACTGTGCTGGGAGACAGTCTTATGCTAAAAAGAAAAAGCAAGGGCTCTCCAGAGCCAGACAGCCGTGGATTCAGCATCATACAGCTGTGTGACCTTGGGTATATCACGTCATGTTTCTGAGCGTCGAGTTCTTTAGTTGCAAGTTGATGTTGATGATAAGAATAACAGTGGTACTTCACAGGGTAGTTCTGAGGTTCCAGTTGAAGTAGGGCTCAACACAGAACCTGACACATAGGTCGTGCTCCTGAAGGCAGCAGGATATTCTCATTAAGAACACAGGCTCTGTGGACAGACCGCTTAGATTTGACTTAAGGCTTTGTGGATGGCTGACTATGTGACCTTGGGCAAGTCGCACTTTTCCGTGCCTCCATTTTCTCATCTGTGAAGTGGGAATAACAGTAATCCTTAACCATGGAAGGTTGTTTCGGAGATTAATAGCAATATTTGTTATACATGATGTTTAGTTGGCAATGACAATTACAGTATACAAAATATGGTGCTAATTCGGTTACATCCATGATGTCATTGAACCTCTCGGACCATGAGGTAGGCAACAGGCACAGAAAGATTAACATCTTGCCCAAATTTATCCAGGACAGTGACCACGGAGCCTGGCCAAAAACCAAAAAACCAGCGGCCAGTTTTCAGCGCTTATCTTATTTGACTTACTAGTAGTATTTGATTACTACCCCCTCCCCTTGAGTTCTTTCTTCATTTGGCATCTGGAACAAAATGCTTTTCTGCTTTTCATCCCACTCACTGGCTCTTCTTCCCCATCTCCTCTGTTGGTTCATCCTCATTCCCCAGCCTCTTAACCATGGAGCACACCAGGACTCTCTCTTCTACCCTCACTTCCTGTGTGATCTCACGTTGACGTTTTCCTCTGATGATTCTTTTAATTTTTTTTATTTTTTTATTTATTTTTTGGTGGAGGCCAGGGATGCTGCTCAACACCCTACAGTGCACAGGACGACCCCCACGGCAGAACAATCCAGCTCAAAGTGTCAGCAGAGTCGAGGTTGAGAAATCCTCGAGGTTGAGATCAAGGCTGGACCTCCTCCCTGAACTTCAGGCAGCGTACTCAATATCTGGCCTTGGCTGTGCCATGGATCCCTCAAACTTAACAAGTTCAGAAATGAGCTCTAGGGCTTCCCTGGTGGCGCAGTGGTTGAGAGTCCGCCTGCTGATGCGGGGAACAGAAGTTCGTGCCCTGGTCTGGGAAGATCCCACATGCCGCGGAGCAGCCGGGCCCGTGAGCCATGGCCGCTGAGCCTGCGCGTCCGGAACCTGTGCTC
>NW_020174226.1:289084-296236 GCF_003031525.2 Neophocaena asiaeorientalis asiaeorientalis | reverse complement strand
AAAAAAAAAAAAAAGGACGAAAAAAAGGGAACCACCCAACCCACACCCCCGCCCACACCCCAAAAAAAAAAAAAAAAAAAAGAGCTCTAATCTCTACTCCTCTCACTCCACTTCTGATTCTCTTGCAGTCTTCCCCATCTCCTTCTAGTTGTTCAGGACAAAAACCTAGGTGTCCCTGACCCCTCTTTTTCCTCTCACGCCCCACAGCCAGTCTCTCCATAGATCTAGCGTCTAGAAACGAGTCTGTCAGTAGAGAAGGTGCCCGGTAGGTACGTGTTGACTGAAGGACACTCAACTCTCAGATGTTGGCTGTTATTATTAATGACTGTTATTCCTGAGTTGATTATTGATGAGGTTTGCTTCTTTCCCCCACCCTCCCGCTCCGCCTCAACCCCCAGAGGCGCCAGTGGCTGCAGGAGGCCATGTCGGCTGCCTTCCGGGGCCAGCGGGAAGAGGTGGAGCAGATGAAGAACTGCCTCCGAGTGCTGTCCCAGCCCACAACCCCCTCAGCTGGTGAGGCTGAACTGGCTGCTGACCAGCAAGAGCGCGAGGGGGCCCTGGAGCTGCTGGCCGACCTGTGCGAGAACATGGACAACGCTGCAGGTACAGCCAGGCCCGCTCCAGCCTGCCCCCAGCCTCCAGGGTCCTGTGCCTTCTGCCTTCTGGTCTCCCTTCTGTCTCTTGCCTCCTCCTCCTAAGCCCTGGGTCCTGCTGCAGCCCAGCCCTTGTCCTTTGTCTCAGGGACCACACAACCAGCCTCCTCCCAGCCTTCCAGCCTTACCCCTCCATTCCGGCTCTGACTCAGGCCCCAGGTGAGACTGCACTGTCCCTCCATGCTTGGTCTGCTTGCCATCAGGAGCAGTGATGGTGCCAGGTTCAGTCCACCACCTCCCTGATGCTCTCTGAGACTGACCATTTCACCCTAGTCTGCTGGGAGTCCATTGCCACTCCCTAGAGTAAGAGACAGGAGGTGGTCCTGGATGGGGTAGTCAGAGAAGGCCTCCCCGAGGAGTGGCATTTGATCAGAGACCTGAAGTGAGGGCGTGAGTCATGGAATTAGCTCTGGAAAAAGCATTCCAGGTAGAGGGAATGACCAGTGCAAAGGCCCTGAGGTGGGAACCTGCCTGGCCTGTGTGGGAACAGCAGTGAAGCCAGCAGAGCAGAGTGAGTGAGGGGCGAGGTCTAGGAAGTGACGCTGGGCATACAGGGGCTCACGGGCCAAGGCTGGTGCTGTGGGTTTTATTCTAAATGCTGAGAAGCCAATAGAAGGATGAGTGGTCACTTCCACTTGGAGGGGTGTGGTGTGGTCGTTGATGGTGTGGATTTGTCTGTTCTGGACATTTTAGGTACATGGAATAGTAGAATATGTCACCTTTTGTGACTGGATTCCTTCACTGAAGGTGATGTTTTCAAGGTTTTTCCATGTCTTAGCTGTATCAGAACTTTATTACTTTTTGTGGCTGAGACGCCAGTGTGTGGATGGGCTACATGTTGTTTATTCGTTCATCAGTTGACGGGCATTTGGGTCACTTCCCCCTTTGGTTATAGTAAATAATGCTGCTGTGAACACTGGTGTACAAGCATATGTTCAAGTGTCTGCTTTCGATGCTTTTAGATATATATGTAAGAGTTGTCACAGGGTAACTCTGTATTTAACTTTTTGGAGAACCACCAAGCTCACCAATACAGAAAACAGGTGGTAGGCTATAGTTTGCGGACGTCTGGTGTGGTGTGTTCTCCCACAGGGGATGTTCTGATTGTCACAAAGACGGGGGGTCAGAACTGGCATTTAGTGGGCTGGAGCCTGGGACCCTGACCCTCCAAATGCTGACATTGTTGAGACACACTGGCCTTGGACAGACCCCCAGTTGGGTGCTTGGGGAGAGCCTGCCCTTGGGGGCAGGCTCCCCTCAGCCTCACCTGGTGTATTTGTCCAGTTGGGCTGCCGTAACAAAGCACCACAGACTGGGGACTTAAACAACAGAAGGCTCTTCTCTCACAGTTCTGGAGGCTCGAAGTCTGAGGGTTGATTTCTTCTGAGGCCCCTGTCCTTGGCTTGTATATGGGGGCCTTCTTGCTCTGTCCTCATGTGGTCATCCCTCTGTGCATGTCTGTGTCCTAATCTCCTCTTTTTTATAAGGGCCCCAGTCATATTGGATTAGGGCCCCATCCCATGACACCGTTTCACTTTAATCACCTCTTTAAAGCCCTGTCTCCAGATAGAGACATATTTTGAGGCCTTGGGGGTTAGGGCTTCAGTGTAAATCTGTGGGGACACAGCTCAGCTCATCACACCTGGCCTGTCTGCTCCCCTCTCTCCACACAGACTTCTGCCAGCTGTCCGGCATGCACCTGCTGGTGGGCCGCTACCTGGAGGCGGGGCCTGCGGGGCTGCGGTGGCGGGCGGCGCAGCTCATCGGCACGTGCAGCCAGAACGTGGCAGCCATCCAGGAGCAGGTGCTGGGCCTTGGCGCACTGCGCAAGCTGCTGCGCCTGCTGGATCGGGACCCCTGCGATGCCGTGCGCGTCAAGGCCCTCTTCGCCATCTCCTGTGAGTGTCCCGGGGGCTGCCGGGGAGGGGCTCGGGTCCCTAGGGCTGGTGCCAGCTTCCGGATCTGCTTTGGGGCAGAGAGAGAGGGGCCTTGTGTGTTCGTTTATCCCCAGTACCTGCCGGGGCTCTGCTGGGTGCTGGGAACAGAGCAGTGAGCTTGCCACACCTGCCGCTGGTCAGAGAGCCAGAGCCTCACAACACGGGACGAGGCCCAGCTTGAGTGCTTTTAGGCCCCTCAGGGCTCTCAGTCTTGGCACTGTTGACATTTGGGGCCCCGATCACTCCTTGTCATGGGCGGGGTCCTCTCGGGGGCTGCTTGAGTGTCATCACAGCTCAAGCTGGGCGGTCAGCTTCTCCCAGGGAATGCAATCCAGGATGCCAGGCAGGAGCTACAGGAACTATCAATTCAATGCTCTTTATCTTTTTTTTTTTTCCTCTTTTTTGGTACCTCTTAAAACCCACCCCTGTCTTGTGCCTCCCCGCTTCCCTTTCATCACTGGTAACCACTAGTTTGTTCTCTACATCTGTGAGTCTGCTTCTTTTTTATTATATTCAATAGTTTGTTTTATTTTATTTTTTTAAAAATATTTTATTTATTTGGTTGGTTGTGCCGGGTCTTAGTTGTGGCAGGCAGCCTTCTTAGTTGTGGCACGCGAACTCTTAGTTGCAGCATGCGTGTGGGATCTAGTTCCCCGACCAGGGATCGAACCCGGGCCCCCTGAATGGGGAGCGTGGAGTCTTAACCACTGCACCACCAGGGAAGTCCCTCAGTAGTTTGTTTTATTTTTTAGATTCCACATATAAGTGATAACATACCATATTTGTCTTTCTCTCTCTGACTTATTTCACTGAGCGTAATACCTCCAAGTCCATCCATGTTGTTGCAAATGACAAAATTTCATTTTTTTCTTACGGCTGAGGCCTTTTATTTTTATTTATTTATTTTATTTATTTTTATTTTTGGCTGCGTTGGGTCTTTGTTGCTGTGCACGGGCTTTCTCTAGTTGCAGCGAGCGGGGGCTACTCTTCCTTGCGGTGCGCAGACTTCTCATTGTGGTGGCCTCTCTTGTTGCAGAGCACAGGCTCTAGGCGCTCAGGCTTCAGTAGATGTGGCTCGCAGGCTCTAGGGCGCAGGCTCAGTAGCTGTGGTGCACGGACTTAGTTGCTCCGCAGCATGTGGGATCTTCCCGGACCAGAGCTCGAACCCGTGTCTCCTGCATTGGCAGGCGGATTCTTAACCACTGCGCTACCAGGGAAGCCCGAGGCCTTTTATATTTTTAAAAATTGATGTAAAATTCACATAACTATTTTCAAGTGTACAATTCAGTGGCATCTGCCTTCTTTTTTTGGGGGGTGGGCATGGCTGCAGGGTACGCCATCGTGTGGCAGCTACCATTTGGAAAGTGCTTAGGACAGGCCAGCCCTGGTGCTACGAGCCCTTTGCTTGGTCGGTCTCCTGACTGCTCCTGCGGCCCGCTGCATGGAGGCTCACAGAGGTTCACCCTCTGGCCGCAGACCAAGAGAAGGTCAGGTGGAGGAGTGTGTGAGAGCTGCAGAGGAGGTCGGTGGGGGCACCCCCAGGGAGATGCATCTCCAGGCCACTGGCATCTAGTGGGCTCAGGCCAGGGCTGCCGCTCAACACCCTCCAGTGCACAGGGCGGCCCCCACGACACAGAATGGCCTGTACCTGCATGTCAGCTGTGCCCAGTGGAGAGGCCCTGGAGTGAAGGGAAGTGGTTGCTCCTGGATCCGTCATGAAGGCAGAGCGGACGTGGAGGGTTGTCATGTCTTCCCCTCACCATCCGCCTGTCCTTTTTTTTATTTTTTAAATTGAGTAATGTTTTATCTAACCCCATATATCCAAATTATTATCATTTCGGCCCATCATTATGTGGAGTATTAATGAGATATTTTACATCTTTTTTTTTCACTCTACGTCTTTGAAACCCAGTGTACATCCTACATATAAAGCACATCTCACCTCAGGCTGTATTTTTAGCGGTCAGTGTGGAGTGTAGTTCTAGTGAGGGGACGAAGTTGTGCTTAATGGGAACATGCTGTACCACTGCTTCACTTTTTTACCCTAAACTGAAATAAATTAAACTCAAATGAGATTAACAACTCAGGTCCTCAGTGGCACTTGCCACATGTCAGGGATTTACTGGCCACGGGTTTCTGGGGGCTCCCATCTATCCTGGCCTAGACCCTGCCCAAGTCGGCGCCTCCTTGGAGGTGCACCCCTCAGGCTGGTTCTGTCATACTCGGAGGCCTTCCAGGGTGCCTGTCACCCTCACGAAGTAGTCTGGCTCTCTGGGTCTTAGTTTCCTCATCAGTAAAATGGGATTCCTAGAGCACTCACCTCCTAGGGTGGTTTTGAGGATTAAAAAGAGGTATTGTTCCCATCAGTGGATGGATGGATTAAAAAACACGTGGCTTATTCATACAATGGGATACTATTCAACCATTAAAAGGAATGAAATATTGATTCATGCTGTAACCTGGACGAGCCTAGAAAACATGCTGAGTGAAAGAAGCCGACCACAGAAGACCACACAGTGTTTGATTCCATTTATATGAAATGTCCAGAAGAGGCAAATTCATAGATGTGGAAAGCGGATTAGTGGTTGCCAATTGGGGGGAGGGACTGCTAACAGGTATGGGGCTTCTTTTGGGAGTGATGAAAATATGCTGGAGTTAGATAGTTACGGTAAGCCAACCTTGTGAATATACTAAAAACCACTGAATTGTATACTTTAAAAAGGTAAATTGTACAGACTGTGGAATTATATCTCAATTAAAAATATATTTTTTTAAAGTACTCTGCTCTTTTTTTAAAAAATTAATTAATTAATTAATTAATTTAATTTTGGCTGCCTTGGGTCTTCGTTGCTGCACGCAGGCTTTCTCTAGTTGCGGCGAGCGGGGGCTACTCTTCGTTGCGGTGCGCGGGCTTCTCTTGTTGTGGAGCACGGGCTCCAGGCGTGCGGGCTTCAGTAGTTGTGGCACACAGGCTCAGTAGTTGTGTTGCGGGCTCTAGAGCGCAGGCTCAGTAGTTGTGGCGCCTGGGCTTAGTTGCTCCGTGGCATGTGGGATCTTCCTGGACCAGGGCTGGAACCCGTGTCCCCTGCGTTGGCAGACGGATTCTTAACCACTGTACCACCAGGGAAGTCCCTAAATTAAAAATACTTAAAGGTAATGCTTGCGAAGCACAGACCCATAGAAATCGATGATGATGAGGATGGTGATGATTGTGGTGTTTATGGTGGTGATGGTGAGGTGATGATGGTAATGATGATACTGGTGATGATGGTGGTGATGGTAGTGGTGATGATGGTGATGATGATGATACTGGTGATGGTGGTGGTCATGGTGTTGATGGTGGTGATGGTAGTGGTGATGATGATATTGGTGGTGATGATGGTGGGTGATGACAGTAATGATGGTGGTGATGGTGAGATAATGGGGACGATGATGGTGGCAGTGGTGACTGTCACCTCAAGGCCCCGCCTTCCCCCCTCCCCAGGCCTGGTCCGGGAGCAGGAGGCTGGGCTGCTGCAGTTCCTCCGCCTGGACGGCTTCTCTGTGTTGATGCGGGCCATGCAGCAGCAGGTGCAAAAGCTCAAGGTCAAGTCGGCGTTCCTACTGCAGAACCTGCTGGTGGGCCACCCTGAACACAAAGGTGGGGTGGCCAGGGCAGGGAGCTGGGATGGTTCCTGGCGGGGAGTGCACGGGGGAAGGGACTGCCCCTCTGACCCCGTGGCCCTTCCGCAGGGACCCTGTGCTCCATGGGCATGGTCCAGCAGCTGGTGGCCCTCGTCCGAACAGAACACAGTCCCTTCCATGAGCACGTGCTTGGAGCCCTGTGCAGGTGCGCTGGGGCCCAAAAGGACCGCCCCCCTCCGTGGGGGCTAAAGGGTTTAGGGTCAGAGGGGAGCAGGAACCACGGCGCTGGCCCTCCCTGAGCCTCAGTTTCCTCACCTTGGGGGCTGCCGCAGCAGCCTGGGGAGGAGGGGGAGAGTCTTTCTTACACTCATACTCCCCCATTCCCCGCACAAAGTACAAGCAGATTAGAGTCTTAAAACACGATGGAATGGAGCAGCTGGACAAGGAGGCAGCAGCTCTCACGTGTGGAGTCGGCTCCAGGCCGGGCACTGTGCTGAGTGCCCTGTTTTGTACAAGTCTCATCGAAGTCCCTGGGCTGGGGCGGGGACAGGAGTCAAGTCCACGTTGCAGGTGGGGAAACTGAGGCCCAGTGTGGGGGAGCAGCTTGCCGAGGCTCCCGTGGTTCAGGGTGCTGTGCAGAGCGAGGTCCCAAGGGCTGCTCTCCTGTCCCCGCAGCTTGGTGACGGACTTCCCCCAGGGTGTGCGGGAGTGCCGGGAGCCCGAGCTGGGCCTGGAGGAGCTTCTGCGGCACCGGTGCCAGCTGCTGCAGCAGCACGAGGAGTACCAGGTACTGCTGATGGGAGGGGCGGGGGCGCTGGCCCAGGGGACCCAGCCGTTTTGTGGGAGGGGCCAGCCTGGTGCCTGCCTTCTGGGTCTCTTCGCCCACGCTTTTGTTTACATCCTCTTTGCAATTCATCATGTGTTTCTCTAGTCATATT
>NW_020174226.1:281613-288955 GCF_003031525.2 Neophocaena asiaeorientalis asiaeorientalis | reverse complement strand
ACAGCTTGCGGGATCTTAGTTCCCCAAGTGGGGATAGAACCTGTAACCCCTGCAGTGGAAGCATTGAGTCCTAACCACTGGACCGCCAGGGAATTCCCCCAAACTCATCTAATTATTATCCAAATTATTTAATATTGTTGTTTACATCATATCATTCAAATATTTAAGTATTTTTAGATTGATATATAAGTAAATGGTAAATAGCAACAAATTAAATATTTGATTAAATAGGTAAGTAACTAATATGTGATAAATAACAACTCATTAGCTATTTAATTAGATAAAGGGTAACAAGTGATAACAAGCAATAAATAACTCACTAAATAGTTAAATATATAAGTAACAAATAAGTGATAACAACTCATTAGATATTAATTATATAGATATTGAGTAACAAGTGATAAGTAACAACTCAGGTATTTAAATAGATAAGTAACAAATAAGCGATAAAGAACAACTAATTACATATTCAGCAGTTATTTAATTATTTAAAGGATTAAGTGATTTAGTTAACTTTACTTAAGTAATTTATCCAACCGTTATAGTACCGCCCAGACGCTGGTGCTTCAGCAAAGCTGCACACAGCAAACGTGCCAGCTTCTTGGGACTTCCATTGTGCTGAGATCATTCCTCTGTGGACACCATCAGGTGTTTGCAGAAGGGTGCTGGGCACTGGGTGTGAGGAGCGGGGGTGACTGGGAGAGGCACAGTGCCCGCCCCCAGGGGCTTGCCCCCTGACCTCATCACGAGAACCCGTGGAGATTTGTGCCCATGGGGGGCAGGGGAAGCCCCGGCCCTCGTCCGGCCTGTGGTTTTAGCCATCCTTGCTTGATGCATCCATGTGTTTGTTCCCTGAGTCTCTGGTGTGCCAGATCCTGGTACCAGACCATGAGACCAACCTGGTGAGGGAAGCCTCATGTGAACCGGCCAACATGCCTTTTTTTTTGTTTTCAAAACAAATTTTAACAGCTTTATTGAGGTATAATTTACCTATATTGAAAGTGTGCAATGTGAGAAGTTTTACATATGTATACAGCTGTGGAAACCTTCATTTTTCCATCAGGGGCAGGTCACCCATGTGCCAGGTCCCAATCTGAGCACTGGAGATTTGGGGCAAAGGGATACAGCCTTGGTTCTCATGGGGCTCATGGGGTAACAGATAAAAATGTAGACAAACACACACACAAATACATATTTACAGACACATATCTATCTATCTATCTATACACACACGTGTAATACGTATCTATATAATTTAACATATACTGTTGTGTATAATATGACATGAGGAAGTTAGAACTACAGTGAGGAAAAATTTAAACCAGTGAGGGGTTAGAGAATGGTGGGCTGTGATATTTTAGGTAAGGTGGTGCATTTGTTTCCTAGAGCTGCTGTAACAGAGTACACTGGGTGGCTTAACACAGAAATGTATTGTTTCACAGTTCTGGGGAACAGAAGTCTGAAGTCAAGGTGTCAGCCAGACCGTGCTCCCTCTGAAGGTTTTAGGGAAGAATCTTTCCTTGCCTCTTCCAGCTTCTAGTAGTTGCTGGCAGTCCTTGACGTTCCTTGGCTTATGGATACATCCGTCACTCCGATTTCTGCCTCTGTTTTCACATGGCCTTCTTTCTCCCCTATGTGTCTGTCTTAGAACTCTTTCCAGATATGTAAATAGAGGTGTGCTTTAATTTCAGTGTAATTCAATATTATAATTGCATAGTATTCTCTGAAGTGATTACATCATGATTTAGCCAGTCCTCTTTTGTAGGTACTTTTGTGGGCCGTGTGTAGAGTTAAATTAAATTACATTGGTGCTCTTTGAATAGGCCCCATAGTCATGTGGTTCAAAATTCAAGATGCATGAGAGGATAAACAGTGAAAAGTCTCCCTCCTACCCCTATTCCTATCCACCCAGTTCAGTTCTTCCTGTGGCCTTCCTAAGATAGTCTGTGCACATACAAGGAAATGTACATATCAATTCTTTTCCTCTTCCTCTCTTCATTTTGTGTAAATTCAGCCTATTCTGACCACTATTCTGCTCTTGCCATATTCCCTTTCATAACATATCCACGAGTGTGTTTCCTGTCGGTGCCTATGGCTCTATCCTCTTGGAGTTTGTTTCCACTCTTTCACTACTATCAACTCTGCTAAAAGAATAACCTTTTACACATGTAACTTTAGGAGTATGTCTATAGAACAATTTCTAGAAAGGGAAAGGCTGGGTTAAGGTAGGTTAAAGATGAAGTTACAGGGTTTAAGCGCCATGTCCTTAGCTGTTGCCAAGTTGTTCTCCATAGAAGTTGAACCAGTCGACACTGCAGCCATGAGAGTACTCAACTTTCCCACATCCTGGCCAGGATAGGGTGCCTCAAGACATTTGACCTTTCTTCAAGCTTTTCCTCAAGCCATTTGACCTTTCTTCAAGCTTATTGGTGAAAAGCAGTATTCCAGTCCAGTTTATGTTTGCATTTCTCCTGTGAGTGAAGTTGGGCATCTTTTTCCTTTTTTTGTAAACTACTCATTCATATCCTTTGCCCATTTATCTAATGGGTGGTGGTTTTGCAACTGATTCATTAAAGCTTTATTTTTTAAAAAAATTTTGATTGATTGATTGATTGCTGCATTGGGTCTTTGTTGCTGCCTGCAGGCTTTCTCTAGTTGTGGCGAGTGGGGGCTACTCTTCGTTGCAGTGCGCGGGCTTCTCATTGCCGTGGCTTCTCTTTGCAGAGCACCGGCTCTAGGCGTGCAGGCTTCAGTAGCTGTGGCACGCAGGCTTCAGTAGTTGTGGCTCACGGGCTCTAGAGCGCAGTCTCAGTAGTTGTGGCACACGGGCTTAGTTGCTCCGTGGTATGTGGGATCTTCCCGGACCAGGGCTCGAACCCGTGTCCCCTGCGTTGGCAGGCAGATTCTTAACCACTGCGTCACCAGGGAAGCCCCCATTAAAGCTCTTGAAGTATTAAGTATGTTAGACGTTTGTGATGAGTTGCAAATATTTTTCACCTCAAATTGTTTTTTTTTTCACTTTTGTTTCTGGCATCTTTCTGCTATGCAGATACCTTTTATGTTTATGTGGTCCAATCTATCAGTGCTTCTTTCTTGGTCTCTGGAGTTTGTATCCATGGAAGGGATTTTAAGTAGGGATTAATCGAGGTTGGTCATTTCTGGGAGTTAGGACAAGCTGGAGGGGGCTGATGTGAGGACAGACCAGTGGGGTGAGACAGGAAGCTTCTGGCGTGGTGGGTGGGAGGGAAGAGGAGCCGTTTCTGCGGGCAAAGCTGGTGAAGGCAGGGGGTGGCCTCTGCACTCAGGGCTCCCAATCTCACACCCCAATCCAGGAGGAGCTGGAGTTCTGCGAAAAGTTGCTACAGACCTGTTTCTCCACCCCGACGGACGACAGCATGGATCGGTGAAACCCGGTGGCTTCTCTCCCTCTCTTTGTGGGAACCCCAGGCCTCCTGACTCCCCCTCACCCACGAGGCCCTCTCCCAAAGGAGAGCAGGGCCTTGATGGTGCCGGGGCGTGTCAGCCCGTCTCTTCTCAGCCCTCAGGAGGGGCGCTGAAAAAGGCACTGGCTCCTTGGACCCCACCTCTCGTGCACTCTCACTCCATTCCCCCTTCTCGTGTCCACACTGGTCTTCCAGTAAAGGTGTTTCTCCTCCACCACCTCCTTCACTGCCACCTTTGTCACCTCCCCTGGAGAGTGCCTTGGTTGGGGAGGAGGGGCACGATCTTAGGGGACGTGGGGAGCCATGGAGGGAACAGCAGCGGGCGGAACCTGGGAATAATAAAAGTGTTGCTATCTAAAGTCCAGAGCCATTGTCTCCTTTCATCCTCCTGGCCTCTCTGGAGAAGGAATGTGTGGGATAGTCCTCCTCTTGGGCCCCCACCGTCTCTGCAACTACTCTTCTGTTTGAGGACCCTCAACGTTATACACCCCTGCTGCTGAGCCTAAGGCGGAAGCCAAGTTCTTTCCCTGCAGCTTTCAGCTCTGCCAATCAGGGCTTGCCGTGCACCCGCTCGCGAGCCGCGGCCGGAGAACGGGGAGCACGTTGCGGAGGTCCCGCTCTACTGCCCGCGACGGGGCTAGTGGTCACTCTGGGTACCTGGGGCAGGCCGTGGTTGGGCGTGGGCTTTGTCCCGACAGGAAAGCGCTAAGCCTTTTCTCCAGCCTTCTCCAAGATAGGGGGGCGAGCTGGGACAGAGGGATACTGCCTCGCCTCCTTTAATAAATTGCTTTTCAGTTTAGTCAAAGAAGCTTTCCTTTACAACCAAGAGTCCTGACCGGTGGTATATTTCAGACAGGGAAGCTGAGCCCAGGGTGGTTGTTCCGTGGCCAAGTTTATAGCCAAAATTTAGTCCTGGGCCAATTCCAAAGCTGTGCCCCTCCTCCCTGTATCTTGGTTTCCTAGACCCATTTAATGCCAGACTAATTCCTCTCCTGTGGAATTTACTTGTACGGGAGGGAATGGTTATTTTTTCACTCCCCTTCCCAAATTCAGGATAAATCGAAAGGTAGCTACAGGATCCGAGAATTGGAGATAACATATAACCTGTATCACTTTTAGAGCAGATACGAGAAAGCGGCATTGGTCTTTCTGCCACTTCACCCAGCATTGGATGTGGTTGTCTGTCTGGTCATAGGCAGTGCAGTCCTTCCCCTTGGCTGCAGGCAGCAGGTCAGAACACTGGGCAAGCTGGCTCCAAGAGGAGGGAAGCTGGAGGGCTGAGCCGTGATGCCTATCCAATCCAGTAAATCATTCCTCAGCCTTTGGAAGGGGTGAAGAGGCAAGGAAAGAGACAGCAATAGAAGTTTCTCCATGTGGAAATGTGAGCAATGGGGAATGAGTGTTCCCACCAAACACTTTTTTTAAAATAAATTTATTTATTTTATTTATTTATTTTTGACTGTGTGTTGGGTCTTCATTGCTGTGCGCGGGCTTTCTCTGGTTGAGGCGAGTGTGGGCTACTCTTCGTTGCAGTGCACGGGCTTCTCATTGCAGTGGCTCCTCTTGTTGTGGAGCATGGGCTCTAGGCGCGCGGGCTTCAGTAGTTGTGGCACGTGGGCTCAGTAGTTGTGGTGCACGGGCTTAGTTGCTCCGTGGCATGTGGGATCTTCCCGGACCAGGGCTCGAACCCGTGTCCCCTGCATTGGCAGGCAGATTCTTAGCCACTGCACCACCAGGGAAGCCCCCCCCAAACACTTTAAGAAGCAAAGAACAGCATTGTCGAGCTGTGCGTTCTGACAAGGTGGAGACCCAACTTCAGTCCTAAGCCCCTGCAGCTTCCCAGGTTCTTGGAGATGGACTTTGTCAGCTTCTCAGGTTCCATTTGGTGATTTAATATGGCCAACCCCCTGCCCCTCAGTTCCTGAGCTTATGCGTTAAAACAGTGTGGCAACTATGCAATCGTATTGGGGAAAAAGCAAGTAAAATGCTGTGCAAACGACAAAAGAAGCTGATGTAGGAGATGATTCAAGGAACAGAAGGAAAAAAAAAAAAAAAAAAGGAACAGAAGGAAATGCCTCACAAATGTTTCAAGCTGTATAACAATAGTAACCTGTGTCCATTTTTAAACAAGACCTCAAAGATGAGAAGGTAAGCTTGGCAAACCTAAGGAAACAAATCGAGGACTGTGGTAATTAATAAATTAGATGGTTCAACAGATATCTGCTCCCTCTCACTGCACCTCCATGAGAGAAGTACATTTCCTCACCCATGGTGGGTGGGGCGTAGGTGCCCGCCCCATGACTTTGGGCTTGACCACGTGACTTGCTTTGACCAACGGATGGTGGCACATGTGAGGCAACCTGAGACTTGAAATGTGCTAACACAGTTTGGCTTGATCTGAGGCGCCCCTGTCTTTTCTTATGAGATGGTGCCCTGGGATGTCCATTGGTGCCCAGAGTACGAGAGACATGAGGAACAGAACCAGCCTCACCAACCTTCACACCTGCAGCTCTAAGCTGTGAGCATGATAGGTTGTGGTTGCCTGTCACTCAGCAGTAGCTAAGAACATCGCATGCAACAAATACACTGGAAATAGCAAGGAGCAGAAGAGACACGGCTGTAAAATGAAATTACTGACATGTGGTAGTCAGCAGATGCAGGTAGAAATGACAAAGATTAAAGCAAGTACAGAGAAGTTAACAGATGTTATCACAAATGCATAACTGACATCCTTGAAATAGAGAACAAACAACTAGAATAGGATTCAGTGAAAATGTCCCTGAAATGGAAAAGGTAAATCTGCGAGTTAAAAAAAAATTTTAATGCCGATTCCTTACACGCACTTACAGCGCTGATTCTTACAGAAGGCCTGTAACATGGCAAGAGAGGGGTATGAAAATGGAGGAAACTGAGGATCAGAGCAAGATGGGACCTTAAAGAACATGGACACAAAGTCTAGGAGAACCCTTCCAGTCGATGTTGTTAGAGGATACTTGGTGCAGCGGCTGGCAACAGTAAAGACACGGCCTGGGCCAAGGCCTAGAAGTGGGACTGAAGTCAGCCCAAGGCACAGAGGAGGAAGGCGTCGAGAAAGATCGCGGCGGGACAAAAAGCTGTTGGCCGGGGTTGGAGAGAAAACCCGAGATGGACTGCTCAGGAGCCGACCCTGGAGCCGAAGCAGGAATGTGATTGGAGGAGACGGAAGAGCACGTGGATATCCAAAGGGAGCGAGGGGATAGAGAAATTCAGGAGCAGTATTTCCTGTGGACTTTGGAACGGAGTCGCAGAGAAACGATGCCCTAGTGTGCAGTGGGGCCTGCGCACTGGGTTGCCTGGGTTTACTTAGGAAGAGACCGTTGGCACATATCGGCGCAAGCACTTCTGCGGCGGAGTTATTCTAGCTGGGCGTGCTCCGCAGCGGCTGGCCCAGCGCGCATGCGACTGTAGGGCTCGGGCGCGTGGCCTCCGCACACCTGCGCACCGAGTCGGCGGCGGGAGGGCGGGGCCTCCTGCGTGCCTCCGTTCTCAGGGAATTGTGGGATAGTGGCGGACGGAGCCGGGCGTCTGAGGCCCTGAAGCCGACTGCAAAGCCCGGGAGCCTCGCCGGTGTGGGGAAGGGGGCGGTGGAGGAAGTGGGCCTCGGCTTCCGTCAGCCGTTGCTCAGCACTGCGGCCTGTTCGGACTGTGGAGTAGGACGCCTTCTGTGACCGGCCCTTGCTTTTCCGCAGGGCGCGCCGGGCCGGGGAAACCGGGGCGACTTCCCAGCTGAGGGCCTACGTGGGCCTCGTGACCCCGCCAACCTCCCTCAGACACCTCGCCTGCGGGCCCCGGACCCCCGCCCCACCCGGCCGGCACTGACCACCGAAACTCTGGAACTCGGCGCGCGAGGGCCCCCCTAG
>NW_020174226.1:280043-281551 GCF_003031525.2 Neophocaena asiaeorientalis asiaeorientalis | reverse complement strand
GGTAGTCTCCTAGTCTCTCCTCCTCCAGACCACCCTTCCTTCTCCTCTCAGGCCCATTCCCCTGCCTCAGTGTCTCTTTTTTCCACATTCCCCTCCCTCACCTCGTGTCCTGCCTCCCCCCTCCTCACCTCCTGTGATTCCACGGGTGCCCTCTGTAGTTTTTTAGTGTCTTCCCCCTCTGGCCCACTCCCCCGCGGACCCTTCCCCAGGACACCCCTTGCCCTCCCTCTCTCTGCCTCACCCCCTCCTTCCATGCCTGCTTCGTAGACTCGTGGGCTCTGACTCTCACCCTGGGCTCAGGACACTAGAGTAGTCAGGCTTTCACCCTGGCCGTGGCTCCGCGCCCTGCTGTGTCGGGCTGTGAGGAGGGCAGGGAGCCAGGCTTCTGTGGAGCAGCCACCACTCCGTCCCCTTTCTGTGAGGTGAGGCCGGCTGAGGGCACAGAGGGAGGGAGGGACCAGCCCAGGCCCTGCCCGGGGGAAACAAAGGCAGAGCCGGACAGTCACCGTTGCTGGTGGAGTGACAGAGGTAACTCAGGGTGTTGTGGAGGCCACAGAGCAGAGGGACTGGTGAGACTGGCTCAGCGGGTGGCTTCTTCTATCTAGGAAGGGTGAGTAGGAGTTGACAGATGGAAAGTGGGAAGAAGGGCCTTCTGGGTGGAAGGAACAGCACGTGCAGATGTGTGACGGTGGGAACCCAGGAGTCGTCTGCGCACCTGCGGTGCAGATGTGCTGGGAGCGCGGGCAGGATACCCTGGTCAGGCTGCTTGTCCAGGCCCTTGAACGTGACCCGGTTAGGGTCTTTCTTGCTGGATGTTTTACATACCTGTACGTCAGTGCCGAGGACACAGTTGTTACCGGTAACACCAGCCTGAAAGGCAGGATGTTTCTGGAAAGGAAGATGTGTTGTCAGGTGTGGGACGGGCTTCAGTGGGGTGTCGAGGGGCGCTGATGTCAGTGCTGTCCTCATAGGGTGGTTCTGGGGATTCAGCGTGCTGTTTGTAGAATCCTGGAGCAGAAAGCAAGGCACAGGAAGTGCACCAGGATGAGGAGCTTTTAGGGTTATTATTTAGTTTGGGATTATCCATTGCAGTGGTTCTCAACTCGGGGGCGGGGAGCGATGGTATCCCCCAGGGGACGTTTACTAACGGTGGGAGACATTTTTAGTTGTTACAGCTCAGGGGATGCTACTGGCATCTAGTGGGTGGAGGCCAGGGATGCTGCTCGACCCCCTCCAGTGCAGAAGACAGCCCCCCACAACACGGTGTTTTCCAGCCCAGCTGTCAGTAGTGCTGCAGCGGAGAAACTGCTTTCTTGCTTGGGTGTTGTATCCTTGTGGCTTATTTGCTTTCTTGCTACTGTGAGCGGCTGTATGTTCTGAGTTGTGTACTTTCATTTACTTTTGTGTTTTTAGTAGTTAGTTTTGTTGGGATACCTACTGTTCTTTCCAGTAAAGGAGAATCTGCTGGTCTCCCCCCAACCCACCCACCCACCCAATGTATTTTCATG
>NW_020174226.1:202735-280027 GCF_003031525.2 Neophocaena asiaeorientalis asiaeorientalis | reverse complement strand
TCCATGGCCAGGTGACCATAGCAGGTCACCTTTCCCCTCTGGACTCCAGTTTTCATCAGTTCAAGAAGTATCTCGAAAACAACAAGGCCCTATTGTATAACACAGGGAGCTATATTCAGTATCCGGGGATAAACCATAATGGGAAAGAATATGAAGTAGAATGTGTATGTATGTATAACTGAGTCACTTTGCCGTACGGCAGAAATTAATACAACATTGTAAATCAACTAGGCTTCAATAAAATAAATTAAAGAAGAGAAGTATCTCTAGCTGTGGGCTTGGCCTTATGCTAGGTCCCGGGAAACTGGCATCTTGCTGCAGGAGGCAGGCGACCGAATAGGCAAGTCCTGTCGCAGAGCGCTTGGATGCCATCGTAGTGTGACCACAGGAGCTGTGCAAGTGTGGAGAAGGCCTCTAACGCAGTCAGGGGAGGCTTCCTGGAGGAAGTGGTGTCTGTGCTGAAGCCTGAAGGACCCACGAGGAGCTAGGTAGTCAGGCCCAGAGAGCTGGAGGGAAGGCAGAGGGAGCAGCCGAGCAGTCAGGTGTGGCGGGAGTGTTGAGCGCCATGCGGGTTGCAGCAAGAGATGAGGTGAGAGAGGCCTGGACGCCCTGGTGGAAACCAGAAGCCTTCCCCGCATTGCCGGCCTCCGAAAGGGAGCTTGGGCAGGCTCAGTACCTGGGGGGTGGGGACACACCTTCCTTTCCAGGCTGAACCATGGTTTCCCCCTGAACACTGGTTTTGTGGATCTTCCCATGGGAAGTGCCATCTTACAGTGACCGCGAGGTGTCTCTCAGGGAAGAGACTGAGGCTTAGTGGAGTGAGGTCCCTGGTCTAAGGCCCCAGAGATTGGAATTTGGGGAGGCAGATTGGAACTCAGGCCTTTCTGACTTTGGATCACCCTATAACACTCACTCCTGCCCTCTGATTTCCAAGAGCTATTTCAAAATCTATTCGTTGCTCTTTTCCCCTTTGAACCCATCCAGGAGATGGCACTGAATGGGAGCTTTCGGGCCCCTCCTCAGTCCTTGGCCGGGTATCCCATTCTCTTCTGTTTCCTAATTGTTCCATCCTCTGGGATTGGACCAGAGCTGCCACCTCCCCTGGGCAGGTATGGTCTAGGGCCAGAGTGGTGGGAGGTGTTGCCCCTAACTGTTGCCTCCCCACTCCCCCAGCCCCCCATGGGAAGGATGAGCCACAGGAAAGCTCCAGCCCATTGTCCCGTGTGGCCTTGGCCAGGTCCCTCTCCTCTGGCTTCTGCGGCCCCTACTTCCAAATGGATGTCCCGCCGCTTACCTTGCTGGGTCTGTGTTGGGTCCCGCTGTTATCCATTGTCCCCTTCCTGGAATTGGAAGTCCCCCACCCCCATTACATTTCAGATTTGGCTGAGAGCTGACGGACGGGGGGGCAGTTAGAGGGTGGTGGTCTTGCTGTCCTCTGACCTCCTGGGCCCTGCAAGGGGCTGGGGGCTGGCCAACCAGCAGCAGGTTCTCCCCTCCTGTGGCTTGCCTGGCCGCTGTCTCTTTAGGGGCCTGTTGGCCTGTGGTGGCTGAGGGCAGCAGCGGCAGCAGGCCTGAGCTGGCCTCTCCCAATGTTGGAGTCTCTGGGCATCTCAGGTGGCCGCCCCAAGGCCCTCCCAGAGGCCTCTTCACACTTGACCTCCACTTCCGGGTGCTTCAGGGCCAGGGCAGGCGAGAAAGGGGTGGCAGATAAAGGATCAGCTCACGGGCTCCCTTGCAGGCGGGGCTGTGTTTGGACGGACAGTGGCAGCAGCGGCAGTGGGGACGCTCTGTGGGAGCTGCAGTCGGGCCCTGTCTGAGCCCAGGCAGGGCCAGGGGCTGGCAGGCTCCTGAGAGGGGCAGCTGGTGTCGGAGGCCTGAGAACAACGCAGCAAAGCAGGAAACCTGAGGCGATGGTGCAGAGCTGGCAGAGAGAGAGGTAGTTTTCGTTTTTAATGGCTTCCTTTGTCATTTACAGTTTCCCCTTCTTCCGTTAGCAGCCAGAGTCATGGTTTTCAAACGGTCGCTAAAAACCAGTAGGTAGTCACTTCCGTTTTCTTGAAGTTCACTAAAAGTTGCAACGAGTGGGGGTGGCGGGGTGTATGGCGCCCACCAGAGCACTTGAGTGACCTCGGTCACTCAGGCAAATGGGGCATTTCCTCAGGTCTTCTGTTTTTAGCGCCGTCACCCTGGGTAATGGCTGTTCCTTCCCTCCTGCTCAGAAGTGTCCAGGGTCTTCTAGCCTGGCCTCAGGGACAGATAGGAAAGGCCAACACCTCCTGAGCACCTGCTGTATCAGGACCACTGGCCTGACCCTG
Source organism: Neophocaena asiaeorientalis asiaeorientalis (assembly GCF_003031525.2). NCBI lineage: Eukaryota > Metazoa > Chordata > Mammalia > Artiodactyla > Phocoenidae > Neophocaena > Neophocaena asiaeorientalis. Next base: position 277,712 of record NW_020174226.1, on the reverse strand, counting down.
CTGTTCTCATAAAATGGCCCTTCCTGATGGCTGTGCTCCCATTTCACAGATGAGGAAACAAGGCATTTGGATGCCAAGTGCCTGCCCATATTCACCCCCTTAGAGAGTAAGAATGAAACCCACCTCTCCTGTCCAGTTCCCAGGGCTTCCAGGAAGTTCCATTAAGTGGAAGGTGGGATTGACTGTCAGGACTTGAGGCTAGAGTGAATTGAGAGTTTGTGGCAGGGGAAAGTGTTTTTCTCTTTTTTCTGTTTTCTTTTTTCCACTTCTCCTGTATCTGCATCTCTGTTCTGCACAGAGTTTGAGACCTGATGTTTGTAGGATACTGACTACCACTCGACTGCATCTGATCTTTGCAGCCTTCTCTGATTTTCAGAGGAGGGACCTGAGGTTCTGAGAGTTAAGGGGCCACCTGGTTTCTGAGGCCGCTGGAGTCCACACGCCCCAGCCCTCCGCACCACACCCGCTCTCCATTCTCCATTCTCTGGCAAGCCAGCTTTGGGAGGGAAGTCCTACCTTCTGTCCGAAGCAGGTGGGAGGGGTGGGGTGGGAGGAGCGAAGCCTGTGCCGTATCTCCAGATGCTTTGGAAGTGTGTGGGCGTGCCTCAGCCTTGAGAATTTCCTCCTGTGCTCTGGAGAGGGCGCTGAGTCCTGGTTCTGCTGTGGCTCGACCCCTGCGGGTCCCCATCTCCTCAGCTATCAAATTGGAATAATAACAGTGCTGTACCTAGTCGTCTTGATTAGAGATACAGTGCCATGCAGGTGCACAGGTTCTCTGAAGGGGTTGCAGGGCCCTGTCCCCCAGCTCTGGGGGGCCTGCTTAGCTCAGGGACAGCCTTGGCAGTGAGGGGGGACCTGGGTGTGCTCCCGAGGTGGAGCCTTCACGCCTCAGCCTTGGCTCTGCCCTGGCGGCTTGTCAGTTCGGGGTGTCTTGGATGCAGAGCAAGGCCAAGGCCTGGCCCTGTCACAGCAGCCTCAGGCAGCTTTGGGTTTTGTTTGTTTTTGATAACTGGTTTTTTGGTTGAGATGTAATTCATATACCATATATGACTTATTCATTTAAAGGGCACAGTTAAACAGTTTCTGGTCTATTCAGAGTTATGTAATCATCAGTCACCACAATGGATTTTTTTTCAAATTTTAATGACTATTATAGACTTTTTTTATTCCTTTCCATTTTGACAGTATATCCTAATCCAGACATTTTGTGGCTTAACCATTTCTTTCTTTTTTTTTTTTTGGCTGCATTGGGTCTTCATTGCTGCGTGCGGGCTTTCTCTAGTTGTGGCGAGCGGGGGCTGCTCTTTGTTGCAGTGCGCAGGCTTCTCACTGCGGTGGCTTCTCTTGTGGAGCACGGGCTCTAGGCGCACAGGCTCAGTAGTTGCGGCACACAGGCCCTAGAGCGCGCGGGCTTCAGTAGTTGTGGCGTACGGGCTTAGTTGCTCTGCGGCATGTGGGATCTTCCTGGACCAGGGCTGAAACCCATGTCCCCTGCATTGGCAGGTGGATTCTTAACCACTGCGCCACCAGGGAAGTCCTACAATGGATTTTTTAAGTTGAGGTATCGTTGACAAATAAAGTTGTATACAATTGGTTTTAGAACTTTTTTTTTTTTAGAACATCCTTTCCCCAAAAGGAAACCCCATACCCGCTAGCAGTTCTTCCCCGCCACCCCCCATGTCCACCATCTCCTGAAAACCACTAATCCGCTTTCTGTCTCTATGGATTTGCCTTATCTGGATGTTTCATGTAAATGGAAATATACGACGTAGTCTTTGGTGATTGGCTTTGTTCATGCCACCTGGGTGGCCTTTTGACCTCTCTGGTCTCCTTATCGCCGCACAAGTCTGTGATGTAGAAAGAGGTGGTGTTCTCGCCATGGCGAGCTCCTTGTCCCTTGGGCCCAGCAGTGGCTGCCCCTTGAAGTGATTCTGGTCCCAGGTCCACCTAGCTCAGGAAACCCATTCAGGCCCGGCTGTGTCTTGAAGTGAAGAGGACGGTGGAACGGTCCCTCAGAGGTCTGGGAACTGGGCAGAAGTGGGGAATTGCCCTCGTGCAAAGGCAGGTCTCTGAGCACTTGCAGAGCGGGGGGTGCTGCCTTGATTTCCTTTCGGAGTAGTGGTCCTCACTCCGACACAGGGACCCACGTTCGGCACCGGGTTCAGCCCACTCTCCTTCCTCCCTTCCCCAGCGTGCCTGCCCTGGTGGTCACCCCTACCCCACCCCACCCGACCTGTGACTGTGGTTTATAGGGAGCCTCTGAGTGTGGCTGGGGGAGACAGGGTGGGAGCGGGTCCCTTTACTGATTCCCTGACAGGTATGTCAGCTTCCTGCCTCAGGAGCAGGGTCCGTGGGAGAACTTGGGGTGCCTTTCAGTCAGTGTTTCTGAGCACATATTGCATGCCAGGTACTGTGCTAGGTGCTGTCCAGGGTGCTCACAGCAGCCCAGCAAGGAAGGTTCTCTCTGCGTGGTCCACCATCCTATCAGGGCACATTCAGCGTAAGGGCTGTACAGGCTGTGAGTGATCTGGCCCAGCCTTCCTTCCTGAACTCAGAGATGTCCACTGAGTAAGTGCTAGACTCGAGGCTGAGTTTCGCTAAGCCCCGCAGGGACCAGGAAAGAGCTGGCCTTCAGCTCCTTGAGGGTGTCAGCTGGTGAGAGCCAGGTTAGGGAAGGCCGTAGCCAGGGCAGAGCCAGTGCTGGCAACCACCTTGGGCCTGAGCTCACTCACTTATTTTGTGAGTGTTCATTGGCAGTGACTGGGCACCGGTGAATGGGATGAGGCCCTGTACCCTGAGAAATTACCTCCTGGGGTTTGGGTGCCATCTCCACAGTTCACCAGCCCCCAGACCTCGGTGTACTTCAGTTTCCTCACCTGTAAAATGGGGCCATCGGTTCCTTCCTTGGGGGCGATCGTGAGGGTAGATTGAGATAATGGCTGTGTGGGCCTGGGAACGGTGTCGGGGTGCAGCTAACGTGGTTTGTCCACTTCATGTGTCTGGCGTGTTGTCTGCAGTATGCCCTCATTCCCGCAGAACCAGAGGCCTAGGGCTGGAGGCAGTGACGTCACACAAGAGGCTTCTCAGGGGGCTGCAGGCTCTGAAGGAGATGCGCCCTGAAAGGGCAGTCGCGGGGCAACATGTGAGCAGCCAGGCCAGAGCTTGCTCAGGGAAGGGTGGTACCAGGGGACGTGGCCTGGGCTCGGCACACACATGGAGGTGGGTCGGCCAAGGGGGTGGCAGGTGTGAAAAGCCTGGTGCACATACTCAGACAGGACTGGGATGGTGAGTGCTGAAGAGCAGGAGGTCCTGGGTGGGGAGCGCCAGGAGACGGTCAGGGGCCCTCGGGGTCTTCATGCGGAGACAGGGGAGCCACCTCAGGGTCTCCTGGGGGGAACAAGCATGAGGTGCTCACGTTTGTGTTTCAGAAAAGCGTCCTGTGTGGGGTGGGGTGCAGGGCTAAGGGGGCGGTCCCGGCATGCTGTCGGACAGGACCCATGAGGCCTGTGGGACTGGGGGCCCTCAAGTGCCCCCTGTGTCCACCCACTGTCTGGGGTCGGTGTCTGCTGCTGTCTCCCGAGGTCATGGCTCGTCCACTCCATCTTCAACCGTAGGTGGCCAGGGCTTAGGAACTGACATGAGTCCTGGCAGGGATTGCAGATTTAGAGCCACTTGTTCCCAGTCACTGAGAAGTCACCCAGAGGGCTGGGAGGAGATAAGTGAGGCTCCTGAGGAGGCTGGAAGGGAGAGCTGGTTGCTGGTGGCGTCTTGAAGGAACCGAGGGGCAGAAGGCCAGTCGCCTGCCTGCGGCCACACGTGCCACCCAGCTCTGCCCCGCTTCCAGCTCCAGCTGCTTCCTGAGTCGAGCGTCTTTCTCCCCTGGGCTGCTGCCCTGTGTGGCAGGCATGCTCTCCGTGGTTGGGATGGTGTGGGCCAGAAATGGCGAGGGAGGGCTTTGTAGGAGAGGGACTGGTGTGTGCATCTGGGAGGTTCCAGGAGGGGCATCCTGGTCTCTGGGTCTGTCTTCAGTGGTCTCTGCTTCAGGTGGTCTCCACGAGGTGGCTGACGTGCGTGAGCTCTGATCAGCGCCTGCACGGTGCTCGGGGGGCCCAGCTTACCCGGGTGTGGTTGCCCGTACAGTGGGGTGACCGCAGCCCCTCCCGAGGGCCATAGGCACAGCACCCGGTGCATAGGGAACCTGAGTGGGCAGCAAGTGACCTGGGAACTGGCGGCCAGCTCAGGGCGGGTCTCTACCCGGTGGTCGATGCTGGGAGCCTATAGAAATCTTCAGAGGAGCAGCCAAATCCTTGCTGGTTGAGGGCTTGGACCCGCCTGGCACCTGGTCAGTGCTGCACCCGAGATGGCCCTAAGGCCAGTGCCGGGTGGGGTGGGCCACAGCCAGGCGTACAGGGTCTCCCGTGCTGGCCAGCGAGCTGCCATCCTCCAGTGCTGGGCGCTGGCTTTCCGTCCTCCCTGCTAAGGTGGTTCCCTGTCCTGGTTCCTTTTGGCCCTGGGCAGCAGCTGTTCTGGGAGCTGCCACCCCCTCCCCTCAAACTTTTCCTCTTCCTGTCATGGCACTGGGTACGGGGGCTTGGGGGTGTGTGTGTGTGTAGTGTCCAGGCAGCGGCCACAGCCTGGAGACGTCGCAGACCTTCCTCCCTCTGCCCCTACCCCACACCCTGCACACAGCACAGAGCTTGCTGGGCTGGATGGCAACCGTGCTGGCTGTCATGGGGCATTTTAATTTGTTCGGCAATGCAGATTGAAGCAAGTCTGATGCCAGAGGTTCCAGGATGAGCACAGTTCCAGCCTAGATGTGGGGACAGTGGACACAGGCCTTGTGGGGGACAGGATCACGGCGGCTCCGTGCACAGCATCGGGGCTGTTTTCCACAGGGCCTGTGTGTGGTCGCACCCGGGGGTCTTCCCCAGGCCTGGGGGCTCGGCAGTACACAGGACAGTCGCCCATAGGGTGGTCCTCGTAGGCTGGGAGGTGGAGGGAAGCAGGCGGGGTCGGACCCCACGTGTGACAGCCCCTGCCCGCAGGGCGCCATGTTTTGGAAGTTTGACCTGCACACGAGCTCGCACCTCGACACGCTGCTGGAGCGGGAGGACCTGAGCCTGCCCGAGCTGCTGGATGAGGAGGACGTGCTGCAGGAGTGCAAGGTCGTCAACCGAAAGCTGCTGGACTTTCTGCTGCAGCCGCCACACCTGCAGGCCATGGTGGCCTGGGTCACCCAGGAGCCGCCGGCCAGCGGCGAGGAGCGGCTGCGCTACAAGTGAGCCCCGCCCTGTCGGTCCCCCACGGTGGGACACCCCGACTTGCTGTGGACATCGTTGACTCCCGTTTTTGTTACGGGACTTCCCAGACGGAGGGATGGGCAGAATGAACCCGAGGACCCTTCCCCAGCTGTTAGGGGTGCTGTGTTTGGGCAGTGTGTTTCATTGGCCCACACCCCACCCCCACTTTATTTCCATGGTTTATTCAGTTGGATTTTTGTTCCCTTTTTGGAGTATGGGCAGCGTGAGGCCTGCCCCCTCACCCCCCACGTCCCCAGTGCCCAGCGTGACGCCAGGTGCTAAGGGTGTGCCTGTGCCCCCTCCCACATGCTCTTCTGCCCTTCCCTCCCACCATAGGGCCCTCGGGTGTGCCAGAGAGGGTGGGCGAAGAGGACAGGGCCCTGTTGAGTGTCAGTAGGAATCGTCTCCATGACGGGAGTTTATTTATTTATTTTTGGCTGTGTTGGGTCTTCGTTGCTGTGCGCGGGCTTTCTCTAGTTGCGGCAAGCGGGTGCAGATGCTACTCTTCGTTGCGAAGTGCGGGCTTTTCGTTGCAGTGGCTTCTCTTGTCGCCACTGTAACTAAGCATGGGCTTCGTTACTCCGCGGCATGTGGGATCTTCCCAGACCAGGGCTCGAACCCGTGTCCCCTGCATTGGCAGGTGGATTCTTAACCACTGCACCACCAGAGAAGTCCCTTTGCTGCCCTTCTTGAGCCCTGCTCAGTCTGTCCTGGACAATCCTCTTGGTTCCCTGGTGTCGCCCTCTCCCTGGCCCCTCACACTATAGACACGCAGGTGGTCCTTACAAGCTCTGCATCTTCTGTCCCCGGAGGTCTTGAGCCACATGGGGAGTGGGTGACTGCTTCTCCTCACTTTGCCCTTTGTGAAGTGGGGGTCTGTAAGGTGCTGCCAGCTGCTTAGTGTGGGGTCTGGTGCACAGTGGGGACCTCTGGGGGGCCAGCAGAGTGTCCCCTGTGTCCCCCAGTGTTCATCTGTCACTTACCTTGCCCCCACGTGTGTCTTCTCCCTTCTTTGCTTTGTTCGCCCGGCCTCTGTACCCCCTTGAGTATGTCCAGTGGCCCCGTGGACTGGGCTTTTGCTCATAGTAGCAGGGAGCCTTCATTCTGACACCTGTGCCGAGCTGCCCCTGGGGTCCCTGACATGCCTCAAGGAACCCGCTTCCCAGAGGTCTTATAGTTTATGGGGCAGAGCTGGAGAAGGTTGTGGTCCCCCAGGGCCCTGGGTGGCACACTGGGTGGGGCAATCCTCTCCCTGTCTGTACAAGGAGGTGAGGGGATAAGGTTGGATTTTAGAAGGGTCATCGGGGCTGGGCCTGGGTCAGACTGGAGGGTTGGGGGTAGAGGGACTAGAGGGACAGGTGTTGATAGGGGGTCAGGTCCAGGCTCAGGAGGCTGGATGCTACCTTGAGGGGTGGGGAGCATGAATGGGCTGTGACTGGGAGGCGGGGTGGTTTGGCCTTCACCCCCACCGTGCCCTCCCCGGCCCTTTCTGGGTGTGTCAGGTACCCCAGCGTGGCCTGTGAGATCCTGACGTCGGACGTGCCCCAGATCAACGACGCACTGGGTGCGGACGAGTCCCTCCTGCACCGGCTTTACGGCTTCCTGCAGAGCAGTGGCAGACTCAACCCGCTGCTGGCCAGCTTCTTCAGCAAGGTCATGGGCGTCCTCATCAACCGCAAGACCGACCAGGTGCCTGGGGCCCCAAGGAGGGTGGGCGGGTGGGCGTGGGGCCGGGTCCTGCGCTGACGTGCCAGTCCCTGTGTCCCCAGCTCGTGTCCTTCCTGCGGAAGAAGGATGATTTTGTGGACCTGCTGCTGCAGCACATCGGCACCTCGGCCATCATGGACCTCCTGCTGCGCCTCCTCACCTGCGTGGAGCGGCCGCAGCTGAGGCAGGACGTGGTCAACGTGAGTGCTGAGGGGCCGCAGCGGGGCAGCTGGGCAGGGGTGGGCGGCAGGAGCGGGGTCAGTGAGCGGAGCGCTACCTTCTCGCCCCCAGTGGCTCAATGAGGAGAAGATTGTCCAGCGGCTCATTGAGCAGATCCACCCATCGAAGGATGACAATGTGAGTGCAGCCCACCCACCTGATGTTTCCAGCCTCCGCCCCATACCAACTTGTCCCTCCACTCCCTTCTTAAATGAGTTGATGAGAAAAGGAAGCATTTGGAACTGTGTGTATTTGAGCGGGGGGCTCCTGCTGAGAACAGAAAAGGGGTGTACACACATGGAACATTTCTCAGGAACTTGGCCCATCATCCCTTGAGGGGTCAGGGCTCTGAAGGGGGTCCTTTGGCCCTGGCCCCTCGCTGCTGCCCTTCTCAGGGGCCCCTCTCCTCCTCCCCTCTGTTGCTGGCTCTGTGGCCTGGTGGCTCTTCCTGTCTCTTATGCCTGGATCAGCTCTGCCTGTCCTTCAAAGAAGCCACCCAGGAGCCCTGAGTCTGTCCGCCCGGCCCACTGGCTTGTAGGCAGAGGTCCACAGGCGCAGGTAGTCAGCACCAGGCACTCAGCCAGTGCCTGGCCTGGGAGAGTGATGACTGTCCAGGCCTTTGTGGCAGAGGGACTAGGGGTATCTGCCATGAACCAGGTGGCAGGGCATCTGTGAGGGGCTCTGAAGTGCGGCCCTGGCCTGGTTGGTCTGCGTGGGCCGGGGGTCTGTGTGGGTGGGCCCTGGAAGCACCTGTTGGGTTAGGCTCAGAGCTCTACTTATGGTTTTCTTTGTTTATCTTGCAACAACTTTATTACATACCACATAACTCACCCATTTAAAATATAGGATTCAGTGGCTTTTAGTATATTCACTGGGTTGTGCAGCCCTTGCCATGTTGACCTTAGAGTATTTTTCATCACTCCACAAAGGAAATCCTGTACCCATTAGCTGCCGCTCCCCATCTCCCTCATGGTTGCTTGGCCCCCACCAACCACCAGTTTGCTTTCTGTCTCTGGGTTTGCCTGTTCTGGATGTTTCGTATAAGTGGATTGCATGATGCAGGGTCTTCTGTGACTGGCCTCTTTGCCTTAGTGCCAAGTTGTCTGTGTTCATCCATGTTGTAGTGTGTGTCAGCGCTTCATCCTTTTCTAAGGCCAAAGAACGTTTCAGTTTGTGGATAGACCACAGTTGCTTATCTGTTCACCAGGTAGTGGACGCCCGAGTTGTTCTCCTCTGTAGCTGCTGTGCATAGTGTGGTGTCTGTGTGGGGTGTCTCCTTTTCCAGGAAGTCGTCTTTGGTTTCCCTTTCTCTGTGTCGTCTCTGCCTTCCCAGTGTTTGGTGCTTTTGTTCTCTCCCTCGGCACTTGTGTCCCGGGGTCTGTGTGACCCTCTGTCCTCAGGGGCGGGTGCCCAGTCTTCAGCTTGTGGGGCTTCCTGACACCAGGGCGGGGCCGGGCTGTCAGCTCTGTCTGCCCCTCCCCCAGCAACATTCCAACGCATCCCAGTCCCTGTGCGACATCATCCGCCTGAGCCGGGAGCAGATGATCCAAGTGCAGGACAGCCCGGAGCCCGACCAGCTGTTGGCCACCCTGGAGAAGTGGGTTTGCAGGTGGTGCCCAGTCCAGAGGGAAGGGGGAGCCGTCTGGGGGCCCTCCTCCCTGACGCTTGCCACCCCCGCCCCAGGCAGGAGACGATCGAGCAGCTTCTGAGCAACATGTTGGAGGGGGAGCAGAGCCAGTCCGTCATCGTGAGTGGAATCCAGGTGCTCCTGACGCTGCTGGAGCCCAGGAGGCCCAGGTGAGAGGCTGGCCTCCCTCCCCAGGTGACCCCTCAGAGCCCCACCCTCCAGTTCCAGGGTGGGGGTCACTAGGGTTCCGGAGGGGAGTCCTCTTGTTCCCTTCTGGCAGACGAGGAAACAGGGTGAGTAGACCGCCTGTAGCTTCGAGCTGGTCACTGCCCCCAGGATCCCGGGCTCCCAAGGGCAGCAGCTTCTCACTCCCTCCCAGGTGTGGCCCACACGTGCAGACGTGTGCAGACGTGTGAACACACATGCATGTGCACAGGCTGTCTGGGCGGTTCACTCTGCCCTCTGCTGTCCCTCTGCAGGTCTGAGTCTGTGACTGTGAACAACTTCTTCAGCAGCGTGGATGGGCAGCTGGAGCTTCTGGCCCAGGCAACCCTGGACAACGCCGTGTCCAGCGTGGGGACCCTGCATGCCCTGCGCCCACGGCTCAGCCGCTTCCACCAACTCCTGCTAGAGCCGCCTGAGGTGGGTAGGGTGTGTGGGGGAGGCGGTGGCAACAAGGGCGCCCCGCCGTCAGGGCAGTGCTGGGGCAGGAACTGAGCTTCTCCTGTGCCTGCAGCTGGAGCCGCTGCGCACGACATGGGGCAGCCTGGCCCCACCGCTGGGCAACACACGGTTGCACGTGGTCAAGCTGCTGGCCAGCGCCCTGAGCGCCAGCGATGCGGCCCTGACCCAGGAGCTCCTGGCGCTGGACGTGCCCAACACCCTTCTGGTACAGGGGACAAAGGGCAGGAGGCAGAGGGGGCACTGCAGAGGGATGGTTGGGTGGGGAGGACGGGGACTGGGTGGGGGCCGCTCGAGCCAGCCTGTGCCCCTCACCCCCAGGACCTCTTCTTCCACTATGTGTTCAACAATTTCTTGCACGCCCAAGTGGAGGTGTGTGTGAGCACGATGCTGAGCTCTGGGCCTCCTTCCAACAGCAGCTCTGACACACCAGCCCAGAACCCTGTCGTGAAACACGTGAGTGGGGCTCCCAGGTTCCCCCTAGCCCGGGGCTAGGGAGGAGCTGACCAGCGGGGCGCTGGGGCTGTGGACAAGCAGGAGCTGGAGGCAGGTGGAGTGGCTCTGGGGTTTGCTGGGTGGGCTGAGCGGGCGTCACACAGGCGGGGGGCGTTTCTGGGTGAGCAGAGGAGGAGCGTGTGCACGCTCGCTGCACGCTCCTCGTAGGCAGACCAGGGGCTTGGAGGTGGGCTGGGGTGGCAGGGCCCAGCCGTGGTCCCGCCCCACGCCAGCCCCTCGCTGCTCCCCCCAGCTGCTGCAGCAGTGCCGCCTGGTGGAGCGCATCCTGACCTCCTGGGAGGAGAACGACCGTGTGCAGTGAGCGAGCGAGCGTCGGGGCCTTCCCTGGGGAGGGCAGGGCTGGGCGGGAGGGGCGGGTCTGTGTCCAGCCGCGGCCCCTCTCGCCCAGGTCCGCAGGGGGCCCTCGGAAAGGCTACATGGGCCACTTGACAAGGGTGGCCAACGCCCTGGCGCAGAACTTGGAGAAGGGGCCCAACGCCGAGCAGCTGGGGCAGCTGCTGAAGGGTGAGGGCTGGGGCTGGCCCGGGGGCGGGAGGAGGCTGGGTGCCCGGGGCCTTGTGTCCTCACACCCCGCTTCCCCCAGCAGAGCTGCCAGAGGACCAGCGGGAGCGGTGGGAGGTGTTCGTGTCGGGACCCCTGGCGGAGACCAACAAGAAGAACACCGTGGACCTGGTGAGGTCCCTGCACCCAGGCGCGCCCACGTCAGCCCTCGCCGGTGCTCCTCCTTCTGGTCCAGCCCGGACGCCCCTCCCCACAGTCCCAGCTCGCGCGCGTCCTCTCTGGGGGCTCCGCAGGCCCTGACCCCTGCCCCGCCCCACCCCCGCTGCCCAGGTGAACACCCACCACCTGCACTCCTTTGGGGGCGGTGGGGGGGTGGGGCGGGGAGGCTGTTCTGGACGCCCGGCCCTGACTGCCCCCTGCACCCTGGCAGGCCTTCATGGACTTCCAGATGCAGCGCATGACCTCAGCCTTCATCGACCACTTTGGCTTCAATGACGAGGAGTTCGGGGAGCAGGAGGAGAGCGTAAAGTGAGTGTGGCCCATGCAAGGCTGGGGCAGGCGGGGCCCGCCGGCCGCGTGACACGAGGGACGTGAGGTGGCGAGTCCGCACGCGCTGCCGCAGCGTGCTCCTCCTGCCGTCCTCCCTGCGTCCTCCTCGTGTCCCCACTGCCCGCCTACCCACACGTGGGGCTCAGCCTGGAGCGCAGCCGGCCTCGGGCCCTCTCCCCGCCTCTTGAGGACCAGGCAGGAGGCGTGGGCGTCCTGGGACACGGGGGCTGGCTGTGCAGAGCTGGGCCGCGGAGCTTGTGGGACAGACACTCGCAGACTCAGAGCTGGCCTACCTCCCTACGTGGAGGCCTCAGAGCCTCGTGAGAGATGGTTTTCAATGACCAGGTCTGATTATTTGTGTTTGTCCTGTAACACTGACAGCAGTCGCTTCTGGCCTTGCGCTCGTGAACTACGTTCTTTATTGTCCAAGTTTCTTGCTGACAGAAAAAATTAAAAGTTTTAGTGTTTTGTCAATTTCACGAGCAGCCTTACGACAGCAATGGGTAGATAGTGAAGGGAAGGTCAGGCAGCGAGAGTCTGAAGGGGAGACTGTGTCGGGGTGGGAGCGGAGCCACCGCCTGTGGACTCACACTGGACCCTGGGGGCCATGCAGGCTCCTGGGGGACGTGCTCCGTGACCGGCGCAGCCAGTGCTGTCAGAGTAGAAGATGAGGCCATGACACCCAAGAAAAAGTGGAACAGTCACCGAAGGGCATGCCGTGGGGGTGTTCCTGAGTTGGGTAGTGACAGAAAGGCCCGGCTGGCCCCTTAGGGGCTGCATGTGGGGGCCGGGGCCCTGGCCTGGTCTGTTTCATCACAGGCAGCATGCCGGGCCCTCTCAGGTGTTGCCTAGTTATGTGCCATGACGACCCTCTGCTCAGGGCTCAGGAGCCCATCTGCAGCCGGGAGACGCAGTGCTGTCACTCACCCCAGGGCACTCACCAGTTACTGTGGGAGGGTCAGCTCTGGTCTCTCGGGCCCACAGCGAGACAGAGACCCTGTAGGACTCAGAAGTGAGGTTCGTGTCTGCTGCTGCTCTGTCCCGCACAGCGCCCAGTGCTGGGAGGCCCCCTGGAGAGGAAGAACACTGGCCAAGGAAGACACCACCCCTCCTGGCGGGGGTGGTGACACTCGGTGAATGGCCTCAGCTTAGCCGGCTGCCCTTTTGGGATGAAATTGTGTTGCTTCTTCCGTCAAGATAAATCCCAGTGAGGTTAAAAGCTTTAAACGTAAGAGAAAAGTAAAGCCGTGAAGCATTCTGGAACAGAAAATGGATGAGTATCTTTCATCTCAGGGCTGAATGAGCTGTTCGCAGGGCTCTGGTTGCTGGGCCTGCCAGCTGTGCGTGCGGGCTGCTCCCTCTCTGTGAAGGAGATGAGAATACCTGCCCTGGTGGTGGTTGTGAGTCCATCTGTCACGTGCTTGGACCATGGCTGGTGCCAAGTCAGCACTCAGAGATTGTTGTTAATGTACTTCCTGAATCAGAGAGACAGATAACAACCTGGGGAGGATCCCTACCACATGGCGTGGAGCCCTGACCTCGGCATAGATGCTAAGTGCTCTTTCCACAGAACAGGAGAAGGATGGATTGGTGCCCCAGGAAAAAAAGGGGGTGCAGGATGCAAACAAAACCAGTAGGAGGCTGCTGAAAAATTGCAGTCTGCGGGTAGGGGTATAAACTGACAGATCTCTTTCCACAGTTTGTGTCAGTATTTAAAATGCATGGATTTAATTCCTTAACCCAGGAATTGCACTTCTGTGAGGCCTTCTGAAAGAGAAAGAATTGAGCAGACATGGGTGTGGGTGGATGTGGACACTGAAAGGCTGGAAGTTGGAGATGATGAGCACCGCACTCTCCGTGATCCCTAGGATCACTCGCCCCCATCTGGGTCCTGCCTCGGGCTGGCAGTGGGGCCCACACAGAAGCGTTTTTGTTTCAGCTCCAAGGCTGATTCTTTTGGCCCAGACTGACCCTCTTTGGGCTGGGGCGATGCTTTGTGTGGGGCGGCCCGTGTGAGGCTGCATCCAGTAAAGTCACTGTGAACAGTGAGCTGTCTCCTGTGGGAAGTGTGTACATAGAAAATGAATAATCTCACCCAGCATATGATCTCAAACCCTAAAAACAACCTCTCCAGCTAGGTTCTGTGTCCTTTATTTTACGGTAGAGGAAACAAGGTTCAGGAGTCTTAGGTGGGGCCTGACCCCGTCTCCTTGTGGGACCTCACTCGGCTGGGGGTGTGTGCAGCTTGGGCGACTCACTTAACTCTGCTCTGCAGACATCTGCGCTGATGGAGGGTGCTGCCAGAGTTGATATGGGGTTACAGATCAGCTTTAGCGAGGAGGTGTGTTCGCTGGTACAGGGCCCGAGGAGAGCGAGGGTCGTCCAGCAAGGGGATGAGAGGGGGAAGTGGCCTGAGCCTCCCCTCAGTGCCCCTGTGCTTCTCCCGCAGTGCGCCTTTCGACAAGACGGCCAACATCACCTTCTCCCTCAATGCCGACGACGACAACGTGAGTGCTGCCCTGACCCCTGCTGGTGGGGGCGGGCTGCAGACAGTCAGCTCACCTCACCACCACCGCCCCCCCCCCACCGCCCCCACAGCCCAACGCCAACCTGCTTGAGATATGCTACAAGGACCGGATCCAGCAGTTCGATGATGAGGAGGAGGACGAGGAAGAGGGCCAGGGTTCGGGGGGGTCTGATGGAGAAGATGGTGCCTGGCAGGGCGGCCAGCTGGCCAGGGGGGCCCGCCTGGGCCAGCCCCCGGGTGTGCGGTGAGTACCCTCCTACAGGCTCCCCAGCACAGCAGGGCCACAGGGCCCATGTAAAATGGTTTTCATCAGCTGGAGTGAGTGAGAAAAATAAGGAGAAGGTAGTGTGTCTATTATTTGGGGCGCTTTCAATTGTGAGTGATAAAAACCCAATTCAGATAAGTTCAGTTACAAAAGGAGTAGGATAACCACTTGTGCAAGGCTGGAACGGTAGGTGGGTCCTTCAGGTACAGCTTGGTCCAGGTGCGAATGGAATCATTATCTGCCCCCACCCCCACTCTCCTCTCCCCTGCGGTAGCTGTCGGGCAGGTGTTCTTCCCAAAAGGGCAGTAAGTGTACTGTCAGCTCCTTTCCCAAATTCCAGTGAAAGGAGACACGATGATTGTCCCTCACAGTCCCAGCATGCGGGTCAGTAAGCTGTGACCTGCTGTTTGTACAAGAAGTACGTATTTTTTCTCTTACTGGCTGGCCCCAGAATCACTGACTAAATGCATTTGGGTGGCATAGACTTGCCAATGCGAATACCAACTCAGGGCCTGCACCTTGACCCCTGTGGCTTCTGATTTGAGGGTTAGAGTGTTTTAACTTTTTAAATTGACGGGTGACTAGCATACAGACAAGTAGACGAATCTTAAGTGTCCGGACACGTGGACATCCCTTTGCCAGCACCCAGAGGAGGGGGCAGAACCATCCTTGTACCCCCGTGCCTTCTGCTGGCCGCCTTCCGAGGGTGACGCTCTCCTGACTTCTTGCCCTATAGATTTTGCCTCTTCCTACATGTGAGGCCTATCCCTCGGGTGGGTGTGGTTGTGTGTCACTTGCCATCCGCTGGTGTGTCATTGTGTGACTGCCAAGTTGATTTGCACTTACGGGTGTCATTGCCAAATCCAAGGTTGTGATGCATCCCTGTGTTTTCAACGTCAGCTTTTAACGTTTAGGTTTTTGATCCAGCTTGAGCTAGTTTTTTAGATGTGGTGTGAACTGGGAGGGTCCAGCCTCATTCTTCTGTGTGTGGGAATGCCAGTGTCGCAGCATCACGTGTTGAAGAGACTCCCCTCTCACTGGATGGTCTTGACACCTTTGTCAAAAATCTTTCTACTGTATGTGCAAGGGTTTATTTCTGGCCTCTGTCTTCTGGTTCATTACTGTTTCATCGTAGTGAGTTCTGAAATTGGAAATGTGAGCATCCAGTTTGTTCTTCTGTTTTAAGTTGTGTTGATCATTCCAGGTTCCTTGAGATTCCAGGTGAATTTTAGGATCAGTTTGTCAGTTTCAACAAAGAAGCCAGCTGGGACTCTGAGAGGGATTGCCCTGAATCTATAGGGCAGTTCAGGGAGTGTTGCTGTTTTAACAATATTTTGTCTCCCAGTCCATGAACATGGGATGTCTTTACATTTATTTAGGTGTTCATTACTTTTCACAGTGTTTTGTAGTTTTCAGAGTATAAGTTTTATGCTGCTTTTGTTAAATTTATTTCTAAGCGTTTTATTCTTTTTGATACAATCCTGAGTGGGATTGTTTTCTCAAAGTCATTTTGAAGTTGTCACAAGTGTGTAAAAATAAAAGTCTCTTGCACATTGATCTTGTATCCTGCATTCTTGCAGAACTTGCTTGTTCTAGCAGTTGTCGAGGATAAAAGTCTCTCGCACATTGGTCTTGTACCCTGCATTCTTGCAGAACTTGCTTGTTCTAGCAGTTGTAGAGGACTCCTTAGGTTTCTGGATACAAAATCACCCTTTCTGCAGTTAGAGATAGTTTTGCTCCTTCCTTTACCAAGTGGGAAGAGCAGGCCCCCACATCACTTCCCTGATCTGGGGGGACATCGGGTCTCCCTGTTCAGTGTGACATGGGTTGTGGGTTCTGGAGATGCCCTCCGAGGTTTCCAGGTTCAGGAAGCTCCCTCTACCCTGTCTGTCTACCCAAGCGTCTGGCTCGTTTTCACTGTGCGGACAAGCCCCTTCTGGTCACGGCAGTCAGTGACCGTGGAGCAGCATCCACGTTTGCTTAGCGGTTCCCCATTGGACAAGGTGTCTGCGTGTTAGTCAACACTCAGCCATTACGTTTGGAGCAGCTGCGCTGCTGGACTTTGCCCTCCTCCGAGGCTATAATGGATGGAGGAAGAGTGCGGAGTCAGCCTTCCCTGCCAGGGCTGTGCAGGGGGTGGGAGGTGTCCCCGTTCCTGCTGAGGGCTGGGCGGGGCTTTTCCGCCCCTGTGCTGCTGGCCACGCTCTTTCCAGAGGGCACTCAAGTTCCCACCTGCCTTCCCACCACCGTGGGACATGGGCTCTTTCTCTGGGCCTCTTCCCCGCTGCCCCCTCCTCTCCATCCCTTTGATTCCTTCCCATCGTTTGCCTGGGGCTGGCCTTGGTGGGGTCAGAAGGGTGCCCAGCACAGTGGCTGACTGACAGGTGTCCCTGGGGCAGGAGCGGAGGCAGCACAGACAGTGAGGACGACGAGGACGACGAGGACGATGAGGACGACGAGGATGGTGACCGGCGGGTGGCCCGTGGCAGGGCTGGGCCCACCTGTCATCCCAGCCCTGGCCCCCAGCCTCCGGGTGGGTGCATGCGCGGGGCTGCCGTGGTCAGGTGCATCCGGCTGTCTGCCTCTGTGCTCACCCCTGCTCTGCTCTCCCTCTCCAGGCCCCAGCTGGACAGCTACCTTTGACCCAGTGCCTATGGATGCTCCTACTGGCCCCCAAGCCTGCAGGGAGAAGGAACCGCACTCTGGGCCCCCTGCCCCACAGGAGCCCCGCAGCGGGCCCCTGGACCTCCCTACCCCGAGCCCAGCTGGCCCTGCAGCCCCCAGCACCCTGCAGCTCAGGTGAGGCCTAGTGGTGGGTGCCCAGGGCCCGGTTGCCTTAAGCTCCAGCGCCAACCCCAGCTGCAGGGGGGCGGGGGCTGCACCTTAGGCTCCTTCTCTTGCCTCCTAGGTCTCAGGATCCCATCCCTTCCTCAGCACCTCAGGAAGCCACAGATGGCAGCAAAGTAGCGGAGCCCTCGGGTGAGCCGCTCTCTACCCACTCCCCATCCTGCCCACCTCACCCTCAGCCCTCCCATACACAGCTGTCCCCTGGCCTTGTCCACACCTGGTCCTGAGGAGCGAGGCTGGTGTTAAGCTCGCCGAGTCTCACATCTCTGGGCCACTCTACTCCGCACAGCCCCCTGCCAGGCCTTGGTCAGTGTTGGGGACCTCCAGGCCACCCTCAGAGGGACGCACTCCGCCCCCAGCTCCTTGGACAGGTAACTGGCTAGGGAGCAGCCACTAGGGGGCCAAGAAGGGGAGAATCTGGGGAGGCGGGTAGAGCCTGGTCCCTGGGCTGTCCCTGCCCTGGAGCTGAACCACGTGGCCCTTGCAGGACCCTCCTCCCCGCAGGTGTGTGCCACTGCCTCAGAGCTTCAGGAAGCTGAAGGTCTAGGGCTGTGCCTGTGCCCACACATGGCCACAAGAGAGGATTCTGGATCCCAGGGTCCCGCACTCAGCCCTGTGGTGGGAAGGCCCAGTAGGATCAGAAGGGGGCTGGAGTGTGCAGAGCTCGTGTCCCGCTAACCTTGAGCTGCTGCTGCCGGTGGGCAGCTCCCAGGGGTCTTCGGATGTGAGGGATGCCCCTGAGCCGTGCACTCCTTCCCTGCTTACACAAGCAGGGGGCTGAGGGATGAGAGTGCCCAGGAGGGTGTCAGTGACAGTAACCCCACGGGTCCCCCCACAGTGCAACCAGAGACCCTGCTACCTCTGTCCCGGCCCCCAGGGCCCACCAGCACCCCCAGACCACAGAGGGGGTGAAGAGCCCAGAGTCCTTGGGGCTCCCCCGAAGCCAGAGGTAAGCATGGTGCAGCCTCACAGGGCAGCTGGTGTTACATAGGGGGCACTGACCTCCCCACGTTGTCCCTCTCCCCCAACAGTGCCCTGGCCCTCGAGCCACTTCCGATGCCCAATGGCTCTGCCCCAGGAGGGCCGGCGTCCCCGGGCTCCCAGTGAGTGGTAGGGCTGGGGGCAGAGGGTGGGCTGGGGCAGGGCAGGCAGGAACTTCACTGGGTGGCCACAGGGTGGCAGGCTCCTCACGTGGGTCTTCCTCTCGGTTCCCAGGTAACTGCCTGGTCCCAGTGGTGGCAGCCAAATCCTCCGTACTCCACGTGGACCCTGTCCGGGTGGGGGCAGGGCAGGTTCCACAGTGGCCCTGTTGCCCCATCACCCCATCCTTACCCTACCCACCCCAGGTCCTCTCTGGACTCCCAGGAGGCTGGTGCCAGGGAGACAGGCCCCTCACCCCACCCCCATTTGCACTGAGAGAAGAAATTATGGAGTTTTGTCTCCTAGAATAGAGTCAAATAGAGAGAAAGAGAGAGAGAGAGAGACCTATATTATATATTATGTGTATATATATATATATATATATTGCAGAGGCCCACACCCACACTTGGCCTTTCAGCTCAGGTCCACCTTGGGGGAGGGCCCGAGTGGGGGTCGTGCCTTTGCCCAAATACCCTTGCCTCGGACCCTGCACTTTGACCCAGGCTGGGAGCTAAAAGACCCTCCACCTGGCCCAGCCAGCTCTGTGGGAGGGAGCTGGGGGTCCTGGTCCCAGGGGGCCTCCCCAGTGACATTCCCTTGGGGCCCTCACGCACTCACTGAGACCCCCCCCATCTCCCATGGACTCTGGGGTGGGGGTCTGGCTGGGGTCCCCGTCCTACTCCCAAGGGTCTGGGGTCCAGCCCAGCTGCCAAGTGACCTTGTCCCAGCTCCCTCTCCCCAGGCTGGTGTGAGTGTGCGTGTGTTTGTGCCGAGCTTCTGTTTCATATTGCAAATATAAACAAATAAAGGAAGACAGTTTAAGACTCTTGCTGCTCAGACCTTGAGTTCTGGGACATGGGGTCGGGGAGCCTGAGCTGTTCCCGCATCGTGGCCTCTGGGGTGGGACCCTTGGAGCATGGAATTAGGGTCCTCAACCTCCAGGCTCTGCTGTGGGGTAACTTCTGCTCAGACTGCTAAGCGTTTCCTGGAGGAGCTGAGCACTACCCAGCCTCACGTGGGTCTTGGTCCCAGCGAGCCGTCCCCTGTCCATACGCGCAGGCTCTGGGAGGTGTGGTGAGTGGGCTTCTAACCAGCCCCCTTCCCAGCACCCCCTCACCTGCCCAGCGTGTTGCAGAAGCCATGTCCCCTGAACCCTTTCCCCTTGGTGGAGCAGTGGTAGTTGGGGGCAGCCAACCAAGCCAGACAGGTGGGCGCCCAGCGGGTCCATGTCTTCCAACGGAAAGGTAAAGAACATACCAGGTGCGCTGGCGGACATGTGCGGGAAGCCTTCCCTGGAGCTGAGGGCTGGCACGGCCTCCTGGTTCAGCTCCTTCCCGTTGGTTCAGCAGGCGTTTGTGGTGGGCACTCCTGAGGGAAGGCCAAGGCCGAGGACGGTGAGGGGAGGAGGGAGTCTCCCGACCTGTCCCTGGGCTCTGGTCCCCTGCCCTTCCCCACAGCTCATGGAGGGGAGGGCGTTGAAATTCCGCACCCCATTCCCTTCTGACCTGCCAGGCACAGCACAGGGGGAGGGGCGTTGGCAGCCATGGCTCCCTAGGCAAGAGAAGAAGCTAGGGGCAGGGGGCTGTGGAGAAGGAGAGACCCCTGGGTCCCAGTGGGCACCTTATCAGCGGGTGCCAGGCAGGGCCATCCCCAGGGTGGGGGCAGCCCCTCCCTGGGCCCTGTTATCAGTCCCAGAGTCCACAGGACGCTCCTCGGGTTAACGTGTAACCACACGCCATCCCCTCCACCCCCAAAGTCACCGGTGCCCACATGCAGGCCACTTTGGGTGGGTCACACGTTGACATGGACACCCGGGAAGAGGGGCTGCCTGGAAAACCTCGCTTTTCAGCTCAAGTGAGAGCCACGGAGTGTGGGGTGGGAGCTGGGCCTGGGCTCCTGGGAACCCACATGACCTGGAAGAATTGGGGGGCTGGGTTCTGTGGGGTTGGATGTCCTGGTCCCTGTGCAGCTGCCCCCCTACCCTGGACAGCATTGCTGGCGTCCCTGGGTGGGGGTGGGATGGAAGCCCTGACTCCCAGCTCCTGGCCATGTGGGGCCTGACCCCCAAAGGCTGGGAACTGGCTGAGACCAAGGCCAGGAGGGTTCTGGAACCTGGTCCCAGGGCCTGGGGGCTGGGCTGAGTTCCAGTGGCTCAGCGGCTCCTTTGTTCCCCGAAGCAGCCGCATGTGGGCAGGTGGCTGAGCCCGTTCTTCCTCACCTGTGCTGTCTACTTTCTCCTCTGGAGCCCTGAGAACCAGCCATCCTGGGTCGGTGCCCTGATCAAGTGCCTGCCCATCCTCTACCTGGTGGTGTTCCTGTGGACCGTGTACCCCGGCGGGAGCTATAGCTTGCTCCTGCAGGGGGCCCTTCTGTGCTCAGCTGTGGGGGACTCCTGCCTCGTCTGGCCTGAGGCCTTCCTCCATGGTGAGAGGGGCTGTGTTGTGTTGTCCCTTCTGGACCCCGGCGGGGGGGGTGTCCGGGGTGCAGGGGGCGACTCCCCAACAGAGCCCCTGCCAAGTGCTTGAGCCAGTTGGCGTGTAAAGGCACTGGGAAATGGACGGCAGTGAGGGAGACATATCCAAACCTTGGCCCCCGAGGAGCTCTCCTTCCGTGAGGGCGTGGGCAGCATTACCTGAGGCTGTGTGAGTGTCCAGAGGTCACAGTCCTGAGTACGCTGGTCGAGGACAGCCTCGCCGAGAAGGTAAAGTCTTGAAGCGGGTGCAGGGTACCAGCCCGGTGCCCTTCCAGGGAAGGCCCTTCCAGGCAGAGGGGCAGCAAGTGCAGAAGCCCTGGGGTGGGTGTGCCTGCTGGGTGAAGCCGACTAGGGGCTGAGCAAGATGGGGTGTCAGTCAGTGGACAGTTCTGAGCAGAGTGAGGATGGAATGCAGTGCGCGTTTTTAGGTCATTCTGGCGCCAAGAGCAGGAGGAAAGAGGACCACCAAGGAGGCCAGCATTGTCATCCTGGCAGATGGGGTGGTGTGGCCAGGGTGGGAGCTGGTGTTTGGGGAAGGCCCTTTTTCTCAGGCTCTGAGGGCAACGAGGTGATGCCAGGAAGCAGGGGTCTCAGCAGGCGCACCCACCCCTGTCTCCTCCAGGCATGGCTGCCTTCGCCGTGGCGCACCTGCTCTACCTCTGGGCCTTCGGCCTCACTCCCCTGAAGCCTGGCCTCCTGCTGCCTATTCTCCTGGCTTCCATCCCATATTATGGCCTCCTGCTTTGGCACCTCCCGCCTGACATGGTCCTGCCCCTGACGGCTTACTCCCTGGTCCTGGCCGTTATGCTGTGGCGTGGCTTGGCCAGGGGTGGGAGTACCTGCTGGGGCGCCCTGCTCTTCACGCTTTCAGATGCCGTGCTGGCCTGGGACCTCTTCGTCCATCCCCTGCCCCATGCCCACCTGGTGGTCATGGCCACCTATTATGCTGCCCAGATCCTCATCGCCCTGTCGGCCTTCCAGAGCCCCAGGCTCAAGTCCAACTGACCAGGGGCTGAGGCAGGCAGATGTCCACCCCGCTCCTCCCTCAAGGACCTGGGCCCCCAAGATCAGTGAGGCCAGAGAAACACCCTTGGGGGTGAGAGCCAGTCCCCCAGACTCCCATCTGCCGGTGCCAGTCTATCTGGAGGCACAGAACTGTTTCTGGCCCTGATCTGTTTTTCTGTTGCCTAAGTAAAGTGGGTGTTGAAATGGTGACATCTCCATTATTTGGTGATCACAATAACGGCAAGTGGTTCGTTTTCCTTTTTTTTTTCCTCCCACAAAATTTACCATTTTAACCACTTCTAAGTGTATGACTTAGTGACGCTAAGTACATTCACAGTGTTGTGCCTTGAACACTTGCTGTGAGATCTACCCTTGGAACACGTTTTCACATGTACAACGCAATGTTGTTAACTATACCCACAGCAGATTCCCTGTGGACCAGTCCTGGTGCCCAGGACTTAGGGGATATGGAATAACCAATCGCCCCCCACCCCAGGCCCTTTGATGGTGGTGGGGATTCATTATGCTCATTGTACAGATGAGGATTTTACAGATTTGAGGCCAGGAGGAGACAGCTTGGTCAATGTATTAGTTTCCTGTGGCTGCTGTCACAAATTACCATAAACTGGGTGACTTAAAACAACAGATTTAATCTCTCACAGTTCTGGAGGCCAAAAGTCCAAAATCATGGTGTTGGTAGGGGTGCCCTCCCTCCAAAGCTCTAGGGGAGGGTCCTTCCTGCCTCTTCCAGCTCCTGGTGGCCCCGGCCACATTCACATGGTGTTCTCCCTCTGTGAGTCTGTCCTCTCCTGAGGACACCAGTTGTTGGATTTAGGGCCCACCCTAAATCCAGGATGATCTCATCTCAAGATCCCTAATTACATTTCCGAAGACGCTATTCCTAACTAACATCACATCCATAGGTGCTGGGGCTTAGGACTTGGGCATATCTCTTTGGGGGCCACAGTTCAACTGACGACAGTCACATACAGTACCAGGAGAGGAGAGGGTTGAGGAGATGAGGAAACTCAAGAAGAGACTTGGAGGAAGGGGTAGGTAGCAACACGGTGGGAATAGAGTACTAAATAAGAAAGAACCTGGGTATGGCCCTCGTCCTGGCTGTGACCTTGATAGCCCACTGCTCCTCTCTGGGCCTCAGGTTCTACATGTGAGGACAGAAAGCAGTCAGAGCTGCTCTCCAAACCCTGCTCAATTTCTACAGACATGATGTGCTTTTAGGGACTCTTACAGCAGAGAGGAGACTTCTACATTCATGATGTGATTTTTTTAGGGACTCTCATAGCAGAGAGGAGACTTCTACATCCATGATGTGATTTTTAGGGATTCTTAGAGCAGAGAGGAGACTTCTGCATCCATGATGTACTTTTGGGGACTCTTATAGCAGTGAGGAAACATCTACATTCATGATGTGATTTTTAGGGGCTCTTACAGCAGAGACAGGACTTCTACAAACATGATATGCTTTTAGGGACTCTTATAGCAGAGAGGGAACTTATACACCCATGATGTGGTGTTTTAGGGACTCATATCAGAAAGGAGACTTATCCATGATGTGTTTTTAGGGACCTCCAGAGCCCACCCTTGGTTTCTAGTCCCTGCCTCGCCTTCAGGCCAGGATCCCCACTCACCATAGAGGAAGGCCTCAGGCCAGAGGAGGCAGGTGTTCTGGGTGGGGGTGCCCTGCTCTTCAGAATCTCAGGTGCCACGTTGGCCTGGGATGCCTTCCTTCAGCCCCACACTCACTTGGTGGTCATGACCACGTCTTACACTGCCAAGGTCCTCATCACTCTGTCAGCCGTTAAGGGTGGGAGACTCATGACAGACTAACTGGTGGGTAAATGAAGTGAGCACCCTCTCCCCTCCTAAAGGGCCCCCCAGAACAACCTTCCACCCCAGGGAAACGTGCTAAAGGAGCAATATTTCCAGCCTCCATCTGTCTAAAGCCCATATTCTGTTTTTTTAAATTGAGATATAGTTGATATAAAACATTGTGTACCTTTAAGGTGTACTGGTGTTGATTTGATGCATTGACACATCGCAGTATGATTATTACCCTGGTAATGTTAGCTGACATCTCTATGGCATCACATAACACCTATTTTTTTTTTTTGTGGTGGGACCAATTAAGATCTAGTCTTTCAGCAACTTTGAAATTTATGATATAGCATTGTTGTCTGTAATCACTATACTGTGACCATGTTCTGTTTGAAGGCATTTATATCCAATTCCTGAAAACGATGTTATCGCAGCTTTATTGAGATACTCTTCATATATGTACCACCAACTGCCCACTCAAAGTGTGCATGGGGTTTTTAGTATTTTCACAGTTTTGCAGCTATCACCACAATCAGTCTTAGAGCATTTTCATCACCCCCAGAAGAGACCCCGTGCCTTTTACAAATCACCCATCCCCTCCAGCCCAAGGAAACCACTAGCATAATTCTCTTTTTTTTTTTTTTTTTTTTTTGCTGCGCCGTGTGGCTTGCAGGATCCCCGACCAGGGATTGAAGCCGTGCCCTCGGCAGTGAAAGTGCAGGGTCCTAACCACTGGACTGCAAGACAATTCCCCATAATTCATCTCTAAATGTTGGTGTTTCCAATCATTTGGGTTGTTTTCAGTGTTTTTTTTCTTTTAATTTTTTTAAAATTGAAGTATAGTTGATTTACAATGTGTTAATTTCTGCTGTACAGCAAAGTGATTCAGTTATACATATACAAACATTATTTTTTAAATACTCTTTTTCATTATGGTTTATCCTAGGATACTGAATATAGTTCTCCAGGGACTTCCCTGGTGGTCCAGTGGTTAAGACTCCTCACTTACAATGCAGGGGGCGTGAGTTCCATCCCTGGTTGGGGAACCAAGATCCCCCATGCCCTGTGATGTGGCCAAATAACAAAAACAAACAAAAAAAACCCCATCAAATATAGTTCTCTGTGCTGTACAATAGGACCTTGTTGTTTTGCTTTCTGTGTTTCATGATGATAAACAATTACTACTCTGCACTCAATTCCAGTGTGGGGCTTGCTCCCCTCACCAATAAGCCAATCTCCAACACCAGCTGGGCGACCTACAAGTCAACTCAGTTCTGACACTATCCCACAGGTTAAGGACTCAGTCCTACAAGACTGCCACCTTTTACCCCCCACCCCCACTTCAGATTCCGGTCACAAGCCCAGGTTGTTAACCTGTGCTTCTGACCAACTGGCTATAAATCAGAGGTTCCCAAGACCCCCCTCCTCGGGTTGGATTAATTTGCTAGAGCGGCTCACAGAACTCAGAAAAACGTTTTGCTTACTAGAACACTGGTTTATTACAGAATGTAGCTCAGGAACAGCCAGATGGAAGCACAGGCACAGGGCAAGGTGTGGGGAGAGGGCACGGAGCTTCCATGCCCTATCCAGAAAATGTTCCTCTCCCCAATCTCCACGTGTTCACCAACCCCGCAGGCTAACTATAGATTGAGACTAGGCTGGGACCGGGTGGCCTGACCCCTACTTCAAGGTCACTCCCTCCAGTCCCATTTCCACCTGGTGCTCTGGCCACACAGAAATCCCCCCAGATTACCCCCAGCCCCTCCTCCCTCTTAGCCCTGACATGGGCTCTCCCCTCTGCCTGTGATGACTTCCCAATGCAGTTCTTCACTTGACCAAACCCTGCTCTTGTACAAAGACTCAGCCCCAGTGTCACCTCCCACTAAGGGACAGATGCTTCCTCGGTGCTCTCACCATTGTAGCCCACTTCATGTTACTCTGCGGTTACCATCCCGGTCTGCCTCCTCACCACAGTGTAAGCTTGGCCAGGGCTGGAAGAGGCTGTTTGCCCTTGGAGTCCCTGGTGTTGGTTGAGCCTGTGGTCCTGCCTGTAGGAAGCCATAGGTGTTGGGAAAACACCTGCAGGCAGGCAGGGAATTGCTTCAAGATGGTGAATGAACACGGCTTCAGTTCTTGAACCACACAAGGAGAGGAAAGCGTGGAGCAGAGAGACTGATGTCCACTGAGCAGCAAAAACAGTGAGAAACTCCTGGGAAGATTGAAGGGGATTGTGAGCTGGGTGGTGGAGGGGTGGACAGAGTTGGCAGCTGGAGCGGGCTAGAAAGTGGATAGCCACGGAGTCTGTAAAAAGAGAGTTTTGCCCCTCCTGGGGGCAGGCCCCACAGAACTGAAAACATACAATGTTTTCGTACATACAACATACAACTGAAAACATAGAATTCAAGCAACATTATTTTTAACAGCCAAAAAGGTGGAAACCCAAATGTCCATAAGCTGGTGAATGGAGAAACAAATTGTCATCTATCCACAGAGTGGAATATTATTCAGCCACTAAAAGGAATGGAATATGGACTTTGGATGATTATCATTGTGTTCATCAATGGTAACCTGTACATTTTGGGGATGTTGACAGTGGGGGAGGTTATGCATGATGGGGGCAGAGGGTGTATGGGAAATCCCTGTACCTTCTACTCGGTTTTGCTGTGAACCTAAAAGTTGTGGTGAAAATAACTATGTCATGGGCCAGCAAACGTTTCCTGTAAAGGTCCAGGTAGTAACTTAGATCAGACCTGGGAGCAATGAAGGTGAGTGGATTCCAAATCCCATCAGGCCATGGGGTCATGACTTCATGAGCTGCAGTGACACAGAGAGTCCAAGTGCTCATGGGAGTTGTAGTTTAAGGGGGCATGTCTATTTGGGAACAACAGATAATGAGGGACGAAGAGGTATTTTGATTTAGGGGAAGGAAGGGATAAGCTATTTCTCAGAGAACTGGCCTGACTGGTGAGGAGTGGGGAGTTGGAAAGCCCCCCTGGATGGAGCCTACTGATTTCTCTTGTCCCCTCCACCCAGCCCTGGACCCCGTCACCATCACCTCCTGTATCAGCACCTCAGGGGGTGGGGGGGCACGGAGTCACCCTCACCTAGTCCTGCCCCCTGGGAGGCTATGAGGCCTTTGAGTTGGAGGTGGGCGGGCAGCGGGACTCCAGGACAGCTCCTCTTGTGGGAGAGACATGTGGGTGTCGGGACTTAGGCCGGCTCAGTCCTACTCAGCCACCATCACGACCGTCTGGGAAGGAATGAGGGCCCAGTCTGCCTCCGTGACCTGCCACACCGAGAGCGCAGGTGAGCAGAGCCCCACGGGGACAGAGAGCTATTGATACAATGACATTCTCTCCAGACCCCTTCACACCCTGTTATGAGACAGTCTCACCAACCCATGGAGTCCTTTTTGTTTGTGTTTTATTTCCTGCTTTCTTTTAAACAGCTCTATTGAGTTGTAATTCCTATAACATACAACAGTTCACCCACTGAAAGTGTACAGCTCACTGACTTCTAGTATATTTGCAACCATTATTACCAGCAATTTTAGAATATTTTCATTAACCCATAAAGAAAAGTCATCTCCTTAAGCCATCACCCCCTAATTTCCCCAATCCCCCACCAACCAGCCATTGGCAATCTCTAATCTGCTTCTGTCTCCATAGATGTGCCTCTTTTAGAGCTTTCCTAAAAATACAATCACACAATATGTGGTCCTCTTTGACTGGCTTCTCTCACTTAGTATAATGTTTTTAAGGTTCATCCACTGTTCTAGTGTGTATCAGTGCTTCATTACTTTTTATTGCCAAAATAAGATTTCATTGTGTGGATAGACCACATTTTGTGTATCCATCTGTTTGATGGATCTGTTGGGCCATTTCTACTTTTTGGCTATTATGAGTAATGCTCTTGAACATTCGTGTGCAGGTTTCCATGTGGACGTATGTCTTCATTTTTCTTGGGTGTATACCCAGGAGTGGAGTTGTTAGATCCCATGGTAAGTCCGTGTTTAATCTTTTGAAGAACTGCCAAAGTTTTTTCCAACACTGCCGCACCATTTTTCACCCACCAGTGGGGTATTTGAAGAAGTTTGAACCTCACACTCAGGAAATCTTTGATCATGTACCATTGACCGTGGTCATGGGCCTCCCTGGGCCCTGTCAACCATTTCCTAGGAATGAAAGCCTCTTATGAGATGGGGTCTCTGATCTGGAGACACTGGAGTTTGGTGTACTGATAAATGGATGCTGTTCCAAACTGGGCTCAGTGGGTCCCACTGTCCAGGATTCTCTGGTTTAGCAAGAAGGGTCTCTGAGAAGACAGGTTCCTCTTGGATCCTGGACTGGATCACTCTTTCTGATGGGGAGGGGAGGCTGCCCTGGGCATTGTAAGATGCTGTAAGCAGCATCCCCGGCCTCCAGCCACTAGATGCCAGTGGCACCACCATCGCAGCTGTAACAACCAGAAGCGTCTCCAGACATTGCCGGATGTCAGCTGGAGGGCAAAATCGCCCTCTCTGAGAACGACTAGTCTAGGCCGAATTGGGGAAGGGTCACTCTCTAACAACCAGGTCACTTGAGAAAGTGATGCCTTTGGATCAGGCTCCTCGGGAAGTGCGGACCTAAAGGGGAAGAGGTTGGGCGGGAGGTAGGGCTCCATCCAGAAGCTTTCTCCTTTCCCTTCTCTGCCCTCAAAGCTACCCTCTAGACCCTCTGGGTGAGGACAGAGGTAGGGGAGATGAGACAGCAGGAGAGCAGACCTAGGCTCTCACAGCCCACCACGCCTCCTTCCCCCAGGGGCCATCGTGGGAGCCACAGTCAGTCCCCTTCTGTTTCTCATCCTGGTGGGCCTGCTGGTTTTCTTCCCGAAGAGGAGGTGAGACTTGGCACAGGGCTCATCGGGCGCCAGGAGGGAGGGGGCCTGGGGAAAGATGGGGATCCGTGGTTCTGGCCTCACTCCGCATGTCCTTTTCCCAGGCATGAGAAGAGTGAGAAGAAACCAGCACCCGGGGATCTGGTGTTCAGGTGAGTGGGTTTGGGGAGCATTCAAAAGACTCACTGTCAGGTCAAATCCAGCTGGTCACTGTATAGGTCAGAGGGCAGGGCCGAGGAACCCACCCACACCAGCCTCAGGTCCCCACTGCGGCAGGGATCGCAATGCCTTCACCGCTGCCCGCTCCCTAAGCAGCCTGGGCCGGTGGCTGTGGAATCTCTTTCAGTCTCAGTCCTGGGACTTCCATTCATTTATCCAAAAAGACATTCACTGAACCCCTGTTAAGTGTCAGGCACTGTTCTAGGTGCCGAGGAAACTGGCTGAAACAAAGATTCCTGCCCTTGTGGAGCTTACATTCTAGCACAAGCAGCCATTAATAAACAAGATGATTAGGAATTCCCTGGCAGTCCACTTGTTACGACTCCACGCTTCCACTGCAGGGGGCATGGGTTCAATCCCTGGTTGGGGAAACTAAGATCCTGCAAGCCGCGCAGCGCGGCCAAAACAAACAAACACACAAAAAACAAAACCAAGATGATAAAGAACGTGATGCTTACTTGGAGACAAATAAAGCAAGAGGTGGAGGCAGGAAGGGTGGAGGAATATTTTAAATAGAGTGTCCAGGAGAGGCCTTACTAAGAAGATGACTGAGACGAAGTCATTTGAGGACAGACCTGAAGCAAGTGAGGGCAAGAGTCCTGTGCCCATCTGGGGAAAAGGCATTCCAGGCGGGGAGATCAGCAAGTGCGATGGCCCCGAGGCAGGCACAGGCTTGGCGTGTTTGGAGAACGTGCTGTGTCTCTGAGACTGAGCAGAGTGGATGAGGCGGGGTGGGGGTGGGGGTGGGGTAGGAAAGGAGGTCGGAGAGCTACCAGGTGGGATCAGATCAGGTTGGGCCTTGTAGATGATAGTGGGGACTTTGGTTTTATCCTGAGATGGGAGTTTTTGGAGGTTTTCAATAGACCTGTGACACAGTCTCACATTTTTATGAAGCAAAGGCAAAAGTAGGGAAGCAAAGGAAGACGTCTGTATATAATCCAGATGTCTGTTATGTCTTGGAGCAGGAAACAGTTAGAGGGAATCAGATTCAAGATGCCGTTTGAGTGTTTGAAGAGCAGACCTGGTTAAAGAATGGATGTATGGTGTGGGATTCAGAGAGGGCTCAAGAGTGAACCCAAGGAATTCAGCCTGAGCCCCAGGGAGGCTGGAATGGCCATTACTTGAGACAGAATGACTATGCGGGGTGCAGGTGTGGGGGAAAGTATCAGGAGCTCAGTGGTGGACACACTGATTCGGGGATGCTTGTCAGACATGTGAGTGAAAGCGCTGAATGGGCTGTTGGATACAGAGCTCCGTGGTTCAGAAAAACGTTTGTGCAGATGTCTTCATCACTCTGAGTCCCCTTTAGGTCGGGTCAATCATCAAATCTCTATGTCAGAATGATCCCCAGGGATCAATAGAGGAGAGATAGACCAGGGAGTTAAGGGATGTTGCGAAACCAGGTGAGACGGCCTGGATGTAAAAGAAAGAGGCATAAACTGAGGGCGTGGCCATCAGAGGCAGGGGCTTGAGGGAGAGTAAGTACGATGGTGTCCAGTTTCTCCTTCGCCATAGAATCTGTCCTGGCCAGCGTCCCACCCCACTCACCCTGCGACCTTTCCCCTCCTTACCCTGTGTCCATTATATGGCATCTGCAACAAATCACTGCACCCATTGGATTCCAAGTCTGGCCCCACCTGTATGCTGAGCATCTTGCCCTCCTCAACCTCAATGTGCGTGTTTGGATGTCCCAGCGATGACCCTCGAGGACACACAGGTGGAGATTCCAGGAGGCAGGTGGGAAAACAGCTCTGAAGCTCGGGAAGGGGAGAAGTAGGGACTGGCAATGGAGATTCAAAAATCACAGATGAATGGATGGAAAGCGAAGCTAAGGAAATGGACAAACCCCATAAGAAGTGTGTGTCCAGTGAGAAAGGGGGGATTGAGGATGGGCTTCTGGGGATGCCCACCTTTTAGGATGGGCAGAGGACAGGGGCCCACCAAGGAGATGGAGAAGCAGCAGTCAGAGGGACGGTGATGGTGCCAACCAGGAGAGGGTGTTCAGGAAGAGGGTGGATCCGGAAGAAAGGAAGGCGCGGTCAAAGGTGTGAAAAGCTGCTGAGCACCGAGAGGTGGCCTTTGGAATTGGTGATAAGGAGGCAAATAAGATAGGGGACTTTGAAAAAAGTCCTTCTTCCCCTGTAGTCTGGTGGAGACACCAGGCCATGGTGAAGGGTGGGAAGGAAGCAGAGAAAACTGGTCGGTGTGAGAAGTTTGAATGTGAAGGTGTGTTTTCATAGGTCGTCTTATTGTTTAGGTGTGATAAGGCCAGTGGATCCAGAGACAGACACCACTGAAAGATAGTTCATTACAATCACAGATCCCAGGAGAGGGATTACACGTTACACCAAGCAAGGCCATGCAGAGAAGCACCAGGGTCAGCTGGGAGGTCGGGGAACACCTGAGGAAGAGGCTTTACTGTGGTTTCTGCAGCAAGAAGTGGGCAATCCAAGGCAAACGGGTTTAGTTTGAATCATTTCAGTGGACTCTGTCCCCTGTTCCTGGCGGGGATTCCAGCAGATGGATCCCCAAAGGGGAGGTGGTGAGGGTGTGGATTTAATCATCTTCTCAAGAAGGAGAACTGGGGAAATGCCTGGCGGTCCAGTGGTCAAGATTCCAGGCTTTCACTGCTAGGCCCGGGTTCAATCGCTGGTCGGGTATCTCCCACAAGCCACGCAGCGTGGCCAAATAAATAAACAAAACTGTAAAAAATACCAGTCACGCAAAAAAGAAGAAGGTAAATTGACGAACCTCCAACCAGGGTATCAAAACTGAGTCAAGACTGTATATATCACATCATATATATAACACTATACTACAAGGGGAAGAGAGACAAAGAGCTGGAGCTGGAGCCACAGGAGGTCAAAGGATTCTTTCTTTAATACAGAAGTAAGATTAGCATGTTTACACACAAAAGGGAAAGAGGAGAGGGGAGAGATACAGCAGAGAGGGAAGAACCATGGCTAGAGAGGGCCACAGGGAATTGGGGCCCAGAGAAGGGCAGTGGTCCTAAGTGGGAGAAGAAATACCCTTTCCTTTTTTTTGAGTCAAAACAAATTTTGATTGTGGTTAAAAAAAAAAAACAACAAATAACCTCCAGATAACAAATTTACCACCTCAGCCATTTTTACGTGTGCATTTCAGTGGCATTAAGTCCATTCACGTTGTTGTGCAACCATCACCACGTCCATCCATAGAACTCTTTTTTAAAAAAACTTATTTATTTATTTATTTATTTTGGTCACGCCACATGGCTTGTGGGATCTTAGTTCCCCGACCAGAGATTGAACCCACACCCTCAGCAGTGAAATCGCGGAGTCCTAACCACTGGACCGCCAGGGGATTCCCCGTAGAACTCTCTTCATCCTGCAAAACTGAAACTCTGTACACATCAAACACTAACTCCCCATTTCCCCCATCTCCCAGCCCCTGGAAACCACCCTTCTACTTTCTGGTTGTCTGAATTTGATGACTGCCTCATATAGGTGGAATCGTATTTGTCCTTTTTGTTTGTTTGTTTGTTTGTCTGTTTGTTTTTGCGGTACGCGGGCCTCTTACTCTTGTGGCCTCTCCCGTTGCGGAGCACAGGCTCCGGACGCGCAGGCTCCGGACGCGCAGGCTCAGCGGCCATGGCTCACGGGACCAGCCGCTCCACGGCATGTGGGATATTCCCGGACCGGGGCACGAACCCGTGTCCCCTGCATCGGCAGGCGGACTCTCAACCACTGTGCCACCCGGGAAGCCCGTATTTGTCCTTTTATGTGTCCTCTTGTGACTGGCTCATTTCACTCAGCATAATGCCCTCCAGGTTCATCCATGTTGTTGTATGTGTCAGAATTTCCTTCCTTCCTTAGGAAGAATAATATTCCATTGTATGGTTAGACCACATCTTCTTTATCCATTCATCTATCAATGGGCACTTGGTTTGCTTCCTCTTTTTAGCTCCTGTGAATAATGCTGCTATGAACATGGGTGTACAAATATCTGAGACCTCGCTTTCAATTCTTTTGGATATGTACCTACAAATGGAATTGATGAATCAGAAACAACATCACTAACTTGAAAAGATATCTGCACTCCCATGTTCATAGTAGCATTACCCACAATAGCCAAGATATGGAAACAACCTAAGTGTCTATCAACGGATGACTGAATAAAGAAGGTGTAATATAGGGCTTCCCTGGTGGCGCAGTGGTTAAGAATCCACCTGCCAATGCAGGGGACACGGGTTCGAGCCCTGGTCCAGGAAGATCCCACATACCATGGAGCAACTAAGCCCGTGCGCCACAACTACTGAAGCCCGTGTGCCTAGAGCCTGTGCTCCGCAACAAGAGAAGCCATTGCAATGAGGAGCCCTCGCACCGCAACGAAGAGTAGCCTCCGCTCACTGCAGCTAGAGAAAGCCCATTCACAGCGACAAAAGACCCAACGCAGCCGAAATAAATAAATAAATTTTTTAAAGGTGTAATATACATATAGAATGGAATATTATTCAGCCGTAAAAAAGAATGAAGTAATGCCATTTGTGGCAACATGGATGGACCTTGAGGGCATTATGCTAAGTGAGATAAGTCAGACAGAGAAAGACAAATACTGTATGAGATAACACTTATACAGTAAGCCCCTTACACACAAATGAGTTCCGTTCCAAGACTGTGTTCTTAAGTCCAACAAAGTTAGCCTAGGTACCCAACTAACACCATTGGCTCTATAGTACTGTACTGTAATAGGTGTATGATACTTTTCACACAAATAATACATGAAAACAAGCAAACACAAAAAATAAAACCTTTTTAATCTTACAGAACAGTACCTTGAAAAGTACAGTAGTACAGTATAATAGCTGGCATCCCGGGGCTGGCACTGAGTGAACAGGAAAGAAGGGTTACTGACTGGAGGAGGGAGAGGAGGTGGGAGATGGCAGAGCTGAAGGATCCTCAGCCATAGGAGACGGAGGGCAAGCTGCAATGTCACGCCTGATGTGATTGGACATGCGCGTCTTTGAAAGTTCACAACTTGAAGTTTCGTATGCAGGGGACTTCCTGTGTGTGGACTCTAAAAAAAAAAAAACTCGAGAGAATTCCCTGGGGGTCCAGTGGTTAGGATTCGGTGCTTTCACTTCCAGGGTCCCGGATTCGATCCCTGGTCGGGGAACTAAGATCCCACAAACGGTGCGACGTGGCCAAAATTTAAAAATTAAAAAAACCTCGAACTCGTAGATACACAGAACAGGCTGGTGGTTACCAGAGGCAGAGGGTGAAATGGGTGAAGGTGATCAAAGGTACAAACTTCCAGTTATAAGATAAATAAGTCCTGGGGAAGTAAAAAAAAGAAAACAAAACACAAAATCCTTTTCTTTTATCCCAAGCGCACAAGGTTAAAGGAGGTTGTGTGCCCCTCTTCCCCCACAGCTTCCCAGGGGACGTCCTGGCTGAAGACTTGGCTAACCACGTCAGGAAACACGAGGACAGCGGCTGTGGCTTTGCTGAGGAGTACCAGGTCGGGTGAGAACAGAGGGAGCCGAGCGGAGCCCCACGTGCCCACGGAGACCTTTCCACCCCTTTGGGATTGAACAGAAGCAGGGATACATACTTGGGTGGCTCATACAGAAATTCTCAGCCATGATTATCCACCTTCTTGACTCACTGAACTCTTACTGTAGTGTTGGTTGGATGGGTTAATCCTAAAGCAACACCTTGGTTTTCCCCTGACCCCTCCTCTCTCACCTACCTCTCCAGTCCCCATCCTCCTGCCCTTCCTCCAAAATGCGCCCCCCCCCGGGGATGGTGCACACACTCGTCCTATTTCTTTCTTTCTTTTTTTAAAAATAAATTTATTTATTTATTTATTTTTGGCTGCGTTCGGTCTTCGTTGCTGTGCGCAGGCTTTTTCTAGTTATGGCTCATGGGCTTAGTTGCTCCACGGCACATGGGATCTTCCCAAACCAGGGCTCGAATCTGTGTCCGCTGCATTGGCAGGCAGATTCTTAACCACTGCGCCACCAGGGAAGTCCTACTTGTCCTATTTCTGTAGGTGCTACAGAATTCCAGGGTGTAAGGGGTGAGTGGGGTGGCACTTAGGAAGGCGGAGGGAGCAACGCGGGTATCCCTGGGGGAGGGCAGAGAAAATCCAGCATCTGTGCACCCTCCCCTCACTTCGGCCCGAGCAGCCGGCCCTGGAGGACCACAGCCAGTCCCAGACGGTGGCCTCAGCTCCGGAGAACAGCGCCAAGAACCGTTACAGAAACGTGCTGCCCTGTGAGTCACGAGCCTCTGCTGACTTTGTTCTCAGCCGTGACTTTGTCAACATCCCAGGCCTGACCCTTGCCCCTTATTACCCGTGAGAGACAAAGCTCTTGCCCCTGTGAGCTGAGAAACCCCAGCCCGGCTCCTCCCGCCCGAGGTCCCTCAGACCCTCTCCCAGCTCCCCTTGTCTGTGTGCAGCGTGACGTGTCGGCGTGACCTCTGTCCCCGGGTCTCCCACCCTGCCCCCTGCATCACTAATGCCGGCCTCTTCCCCTAGATGACTGGTCCCATGTGCCCCTGACGCCCCTCCCTGGGGAGCCGGGCTCTGAGTACATCAACGCCAGCTGCATCCCTGTAAGGCTGCGGTTGGGAGCCAGGAGGATGCTGAATGAGCCTCGGAAGACGAGGGCCAGATGAGGCGGGATGTGACCTACCTGTTTTCCTCAGCCAGGGTCTCTGGAGCCTCCGGGAGTTCATTGCAGTCCAGGGCCCCCTTCCCCACACTGTGGGCGATTTCTGGCGCCTGGTGTAGGGGCAGCGGAGCCCCACACTGCTCATACTGACCAACTGCGTGGAGTCTGCCCAGGTGAGAGGACACCTGGGTCCTGGGTGCTGACCCCTGAGCTCCAGCCCGTGACCCTGCCCCAGACACTGATCCCAGGGTAGACCTTGACTTAGACCTCACTGATTCCCTCCACCACAGCCCCAACTTTCCTGTCTCCCCCAGTCCACCCATTTGTCCACTTACAGGGTGAAGCTGATCTCAAGGACCTTGTGAAAGAGGAGTCCTCCCGGCTGGGATGAATCTACACCTGGCTGCCTGTGGGTCCTGCCTTGTCACCAGAGCAGGGGGGATTCCCCGGCACTGAATACAAGAGCACCCTGCGGAGGGGCACCAGGGAAGGTGCTCTGGGGCCTCCTGTACTCTGACCCACCCCAGTCTTCCCCCAGGTGAAGTGTGAGCGTTACTGGCCTCTAGACGCCCAGCCCTGCACCCATGTGACCCTGGTGGGTGAGGAGGTGATGGAGAACTGGACAGTACGAAACCTGAAGCTCTGGCATGTAAGCCCCCATCCCACCCCTTCAGCCCCACCTTGACCCTCAGTTCATCCCCCGTGATATTCCAGGCAGTCCCCTCCCCAGAGCTCCCCATGAAGTCTAAGCTTCCGCCACTCCCGCAAGAGACCACAATGTGCCCCAGGGATGTCCCCACCGGTCAGAAACCAGCCCCCGGGTCCTGAGCGCCCCCCAACTCCCCTCCGTCTAGATGCAAGAGCAGAAGACTTTATCTGTGCGTCAGTTCCACTATGTGACCTGGCCAGACCATGGCCTCCCCCACTCCCCAGACCCCTTGCTGGCCTTCTGGAAGATGCTCCGGCAGTGGCTGGACCAGACCGTGGGGGGAGGCCCCCCCATTTTACACTGCCCGTGAGGACCAGCCAGAGCCCTCTGTCTGTGAGGAAACCGCCCCCTTGGGGCTCAGAAACCAGGGTTCTCTGGGTCCTTAGGAACTTCTAGAGGAGGTGGAGGAGATGGGGAGGGCAGAAGGTGAAGGGGCGGTGATGCAGGTCAAGAATGATGATAAAGGTGAAGAGGTGGGAAAGAAAGAAAAAGAGGTAAAGGAGGATGCATGCATGGGGAGAAGGAGGGAAGAGGGGTGAAGAGCAGGAGGGAGAGGCAGCCAAAGGTTTTAAGAAACATTTAAAACAGCTCCTTGGGGGCTTCCCTGGTGGTCCAGTGGCTAGGACACAGCACTTTCACTGTCGAGGGCCCAGATCCCACAAGCTTCACAGCGCGGCCAAAAAAAATTTTTTTTAATGAAAAATAAAATAAAACGGTCATTTTCATGTTTAAAAAAAATTTTTTTTTTTTTTTTTGCGATATGCAGGCCTCTCACTGCCGTGGCCTTTTCCACTGCAGAGCACAGGCTTCGGCCGCGCAGGCTCAGCGGCCGTGGCTCACTGGCCCAGCTGCTCCACGGCATGTGGGATCTTCCTGGACCGGGGCACGAACCCGTGTCCCCTGCATTGGTAGGCGGACTCTCAACCACTGCGTCACCAGGGAAGCCCTAAATTTTTTTTTTAAATGACAAGCTTGGGAGCTCATCTTCCCGTGTATGAACCCTAGCTCTGTCACTTACTAGCTGAGTGGCCTGGGACAATCGACTTCACCTCACGCAGCCTCCATTGCCCCGTCTGTAAAATGGGCATGCTCAACTAATGGTTCCTACCTCTTAGGAGTGGGAGGAGTGAAAAAAGCACGTAAGGCACCTGGAACAGGGCCTAGCAGGTAGATAGAACACAGAGCATAGTCATTTGTTATTACTTCCTACTTAATGAAGTAACCCCCACTTAACACTGTAGCCTCCAGAATAGTCTCACTGAATACCCTGACCCCTGGGTGCTCCGAACACAGATCCCTCCAGTCAGCTGAGACTCCCCCTCCCGTGGTCTGACCCTTCTTGTCCCCGCCTAGCACTGGCGTGGGCCGCTCGGGCACCCTCATTGCCCCGGTTGTCCTGCTGCGGCAGCTGGAGAGTGAGGGTCTCATGGGACCCTTCAGCTGCATGATGGAGATGTGAGAAAGCCGGCCACATATGGTGCAGACTGAGGTGATGGGGATCCTCGGGCACAGGGTGGGTGTGGTGGGGTGGGGCCCCAGAGGAAAGCAGGCCAAGGCTCAGTAGCGCACCCTCACCTGCCCATGCTCTGTCCCCAGGCCCAGTATGTGTTCCTGTACCAGTGCATCCTTAGGTTTCTGCAACAGTCATCCCCAGTGCCCGCTGAGAAGGGGCCCACCTATGAGAACCTGCTTTTCGAGAATGTAGCTCCTACAGAGGCCTAAGCTGCGGGAGGGCTGAGACCCCAGCCCATCTAGACTCAAATTCTGCATCCCTACTTCACCCCAGATACCTGGACCCCTGGGACAGCAGAGGGCTGGGGTCCCACACTCCTGGGCCCTGCAGGAAGAGGGGGCTGGCAGCCTAAATTCCTGCTTTCCAGAGGGGGAGAGAGGTCAGGTGGGAGCCCAGATCCTGGATTTCCAGTTCCTTGAAGAAGGAGAGGGATGGGATCTAGGATTTCCTTGTTGCTTTTTGAGGGAGGAAGAGGCTGCAGGGTCTCAAGGAAACAAGCTGATTTCTGAGGAAGAAAGGAAGTAACGAGGGTCCAGAATTGTGGCCACCCAAGGTGCGAGGGCCGGCCAGGCAGGATCCTGCCCGTATTTTACTCCAGAAACTGAATCATCAACCTTCGAGGATCTGAGGTTTCCCTGCACCCCACTGCCTGTACATATTTTTTCTTTTATCCCATAATTTATTAAATCACTATGCTCCCCAGAGACACTTGCCCCATTGGATTTCTGGGTCTGGAAATAATATTGGGGTGGGTTCCTGACGTTTAAGTACTGAGGCCAATGTCCTAGGGAGGAAACTAGAGGAACTCACAATTTGCACCTGAAAAATGTAGGTTTGGACAGTTGAGTCTCTCCGAGAAGACTGTAGGTCTAGGGTCTGGGCAGTGTGGACTCGCTTCCCTGGAGCTGGGAGCATGGGGGCTTGCCTTCTGGGCACGGCCTTAGGGGAACTTAGAGGGTGGAGTGAAGTCTGTATCGGATTTGCTGGAGAATTTCACGCTTAGTCTCTTGTCTGGATATCTGAATAGCTGGGTCTCCGGAGAGGGTCTTCTGGGTCCTAGAACCCGATATCCTGGAGCCTGGTTCTATGGACAGTCCCGGGGTCTGGGGTGGGGAGAAGGGGTCTGTATGCCCGGTGGCTGGACTAGAAGGCAGAGAATCCTTGGGACCAGGATAAATATCCGTGGGCGCCCTGGTGGTTCCAGGCTGGGGCGGGACGAGGGCCGGGGCGGGGTTCTCCACCTTCCAAACACGCACGCGCGCACACACATACACACTCTCAGTCTTTCTCTCACACACATATACACGCTCACACACACGCACACGGGCACATACACACCCCGGGCCGGCTCCGTTCGGCTGAGCCCCCGCCCCACAGCGCTCCGCGATCAGCACCCAGGACAGCGCCAGCCACACGCGTGCGGGGGCGGGGTCCGGGCGGGGCCGGCGCCTCGGTATCTCTCGGGAGGGTCCTGTCTAGCCACCGAGCAGGTAGGAGCCACTGGAACCCCCTCCCTAAGCCCCATCCTCATTTCCATCCCTAGAGAGATGGTGTGTGTATGTGCGCGCGCGCGTGTGTGTGGTGGCGGGGACACTGGGAGAGACCAGCAGATGGAGTGGGAGGGCTGGAGCCTGAAATGGGGAGAATGGGATTTAGAGACAGGTGTGGAGACAAAGAGCCAGAGGGAAGGGAGGAGCAGGCAGTGGAAGAGGGTGCGAGACCCCGGTAGACTGAGATCGGACAACAGGCAGAGGCCAGACAACCCAGACGGAGGAGCGGCGAGAAGCCGACGGGGAGACGGACCTCGATGTGGGGTCGAGAGAGGAATGGAGGCCGAGGCAGTCACGAGGACAGGTGTGAAGACAGAGCTCAGGGTGCGCGGAAGAGACAAACAGGCTGAAAAGGATGTGGGGGCCCAGCCAAGGCAGCAGGGCAGCCGCCCGCCCCTCACATTCCCCGCAAGAGTGGGAGAGGGAGGGCAGCCTGAGTCTTCACTCCCAGGGCCAGATGTGGAGGGAGGAGCCAGCCTTGGGCGCGTGGACAGACGCACGGGCAAGGCCGCGTCCTCCCCATCTTCGCTTGTCAGGGGTATCCGGGTCTGAGGTCCCAGGTGGGACGGGGAACCGAACAGGCTTGCGCCTCTGGGACTCGGCTTCTGTGCGTCAGCCCCGCCCGTTGTCCTGGCAACAGGCCGTTGCCGGGGCAACCAGCGCTACCTTCACCCCGCCCTCGTGGAGCCAGCCGTTGCTCTGGGCAACCCGGTGCGCCGGTTCCCACGCCCGCCCTCGCCCACTTCCGGTTCAGGCCCCTGGGAAGGGCAAGGAAGGGACAGAAGTCAGCGGGATTGGATTCCTGGAGGCCTTGGAGGGAGGGGGCGTCCCTTGGGATGAGACTTGGTCCTGGAATCCACCCCCAGCCCTCGCCCTCCGTCGCAGGAAGGCTGAAACAACAACCCCCAGCATGCCTCGCGGCGGTTGGCAGGTTCCCATACGGGACCATACGGCCCAGGGTGCCGATGGGAGTTGGAGTTCTTTGTTGTTCGGATGGCTCGACGGATGCACGGGGTGGGTGTGGGGGGACTAGAGCATTTGGGTGCCTCCGCAGAAAGAACAGTAAGACCCCGCCGCCATGTTCCCGGAGCCCCCAACACCGGGGCCTCCAGCGACCGACACGCCTCCTGACTCGAGTCGCATCAGCCACGGCCCTGGTGAGCGAAACCCGGGGTGGAGCGGAGGGAAAGCCATGCTAGGATTCCCAGGGGCGGGGTTCGAACGGGTGTATTCAGGCTGGCGGGCTGGAAAATACGGGTGAGATTATAGTCGGCATCCTGGATTGGAATCTGAATGAAATGAAAAAGGAACAGGTTTGTGAGAAAATCAGGAACCAAATCAAGGGGTGTGGAATGGAATGGAACTGTGGATTGGTGAATTGAAAGGTCCACCTCTCCCTTCTTTTAAAGAGGGAGACTGAGGCCCAGAGAAGGGTTAAGCCTTCTAAAACACAGCGGTCGAGCAAAAAGATTAGAATGGGAGTAGAAGAGGAGGTGGAACTAATCCTAATAGGCAAGAAAATCTAGATGGTGTCAGCCTGCCTTAGGTCTTCAAGTAGTTTTATATGTGAGACCAGTTGGAAGGAAAACATGGGAATAAAATGGAATGGAAATGGCTGGAGGGAAAACAAGGCCAGGATTTCAGCTGACACGTGTCATACAGAATGAATCAGCCTTCTTGTCTCTCAGGGCCTCAATGTTTGCTGTTTCCATGTCCTCTGCAGTGCCCCCCTGGGCTCTGGCCACCATCGTGCTGGTCTCAGGCCTCCTCGTCTTCAGCTGCTGTTTCTGTCTCTACCGGAAGCGTTGTCAGAGGCGGATGGGCAAGAAGAGCCAGGCTCAAGCCCAGGTCCACCTTCAGGAAGTGAAGGAGCTGGGCCGGAGTTACATAGACAAGGTGTGGCCTGGCCCAGCCCCTCAGCCCTGCTCCTTCCTTCACCCTTACTCCTCTCAATGGCCCAGCAGCCTCAGTCCCTGCTCCATCCCTCTTACACCCGCTGTATTTGCTCATCTCCCTTGTGTGTCTAGCCCTAACCTGGACCTGGGGACCTGGAGATAGACCAGACATTCACAAGAACCTCCAGCCTGATGGGGAAGTCAGATGCTCATATAGACATTCAAAATACAGGGTGGTATGTGCCACATTAGAGGCAGTACAGGGCACATGGGAGCACAGAGAAACCACCTGACAGCCTAGGCAGTCTGAGAAGGCTTCCTGGAGGAGGTGACTTCTGTGTTGAGACCCAGAGGAACTCAGAATTAACTGAGAGCAGAGAGAAGGACGTTCTACCTCAAAGGAGGAGCATGTGTTGAGGCCTGGAATCCTGATTCTAAGGGATATTTGGAGAACAAAGAGTCATTCTTCACAATAGCTGGGGTATAGCATACAGATATCCTGTGCTCTAGGGTGAGGTTTCTGGAGAGCTCAGCAGTACCCATGTAATGAAGGTGATTGGGAGCCACAGAAGTTTTGAGTGGGAGAGGCACAAGGTCACATGGGCTTTAGGATGAATCCCCTGGAACCCTTGTGGAGGACAGGTCTGGGGCAAGGAGACAAGGGAGGAGGCTGTATGGCAGCCTTGAGAGGTTGAAGCAAACGCGAGTTGGAAGACGTCGTTGGCATGGAAAGCTACAGGTGCAAGTATCTGAGCACTGGGCCTCTGAATGCAGAGTGCAATGAGGCTCTCCTGGGAGCCAGAGTCCTAGGTTTCCAACCCAGAGCAACCGGCTCTGTGACCTTGGGAAATTCACTGTTTGTCTCTGAGCCTCAAGTTTGTGGACCATAACTAGTATTTTCTTACCTCCCTTTTCAACAAACAGCTGTTAAAATTATTACCCTTAAGGGGTGTCCTTTAGGGCCCTGGTATCCAGTCTTCATCCCTCTCCCCTAAGCCAGTGACTCCAAAGACCATCAGCATCAGAATCAGTTCAGGTACTTGTTGACATGCAAATTCTGGATCTCCTGCCAGACCTACTGAATCAGAGTCTCTGAAGTGAAGGCATTTTGCCACACTACTCAGGGGAATTCTGATTCACATTGCATTTTGAAAATCGGTGGCTTAGGTTAAGAAGTTTTCTGACTTTGTTGTTCTAGTTTAGAATGGCAAATACACACTAAATATGCCATTTTTCCTCCATATTTTCTGTCCAAGATCACTGATCAATGTGGCAATTTGGACAGTCATCCCAATACATCCATTCATGTGTGAACTAAAATCTGCATCCATCCTGTAGGCAATGAGACACTGTCAGTGCTTGTTTTTCTAGTCTAGTCATGACAAGCACACTGCATGTGTGTCATCATGTCTATGCCCCACCGGTAGCAGGCATCACTAATAAAACACTGACGAACGTATCACACTGTGTTGCCATGGCTAGTCCCACCTGTGGCAGACATCACTAATCAAACACCGACTCTGCTTAGCTTGCAAGTGTTCAGGTATAGCTGGAGGGATCTGTGAGTCTCCTTTGGCTTCTGCGCCTGGGTGGATATCACTATCAGGGGAAGAGTTCACCTGCCCTTGCCCCTGGCTCTCTAAGGTGCAGCCAGAAGTGGAGGAGCTGGAGCCGACACCATCTGGGCCAGGGCAGCAGGTGGCAGAGAAGCATGAACTAGGACGACTACAGTACTCACTGGATTATGATTTCCAGAGTGGCCAGGTGGGTGTGGAGGAGGGGAGATGCTTTGGAGGGGAGGGTCCCAGGGGTTCTAGCCCCTTCTTGGAGGAAGCTCTGGAAGGGAAGCTAAGACTAGGGTCCCCTTATCACTGTACAGCTGCTGGTGGGCATCGTGCAAGCTGAGGGATTGGCAGCCTTGGACCTAGGTGGCTCCTCTGACCCCTACGTGCGGGTTTACCTGCTACCAGACAAACGGAGGCGGCACGAGACCAGGGTGCATCGGCAGACGCTGAACCCACACTTTGGGGAGAACTTTGCCTTCAAGGTGAGCTCGTGGCCTCAGTGCTTTATGCCCGGCAGCCTGTCCCCAGTCTCTGAAACACTTGGGACCGATATCTTCAGCTTTTACTGGTGGCAGCTACCAGCTCTGGGGACTATTCCACTGGACCCTGCGTTGTCCCTTTGGGGGGCACTACTGGCCCCTGGACTGCTTTGTTGGTCCTTGGGCTGTCCCATTTGGGGTCCATAGGCACCCCCCTAACTGTTCCTTGGGACCCTCGCTGCCCCCACTCATCGCCTTCCACCTGGATGTGCTGTGTCCCACTTCCCACTCTCACCGTGTGCTTTCTTTGCGTCCCCCTTCCCCCAGGTCCCCTACGTGGAGCTGGGGGGCAGGGTACTGGTCATGGCAGTATACGACTTCGACCGCTTCTCCCGCAACGACTCCATTGGGGAGGTGCGGGTCCCCATGAGCTCCGTGGACTTGGGGCGGCCAGTGCTGGCCTGGCGGGAGCTGCAGGCGGCTCCTCGGGAGGAGGTGAGCACGCGTGGCCACGCCCCCACATCTGGGCCCGCCCACCTCAACCCCGGGCCAATCAGATCACAGGCCTCCGCGACCCTCTGGGCTCCAGCACTTCCACCTGCTGCAGAAGAGTAGCTCCCAGATCTATCCTGGTGGATCAACGCCTCCCCTCGGCAGTCCCCCCTCGGATTGTACCACCCGGGTCTTAACTCTGGACCATACCATTTCAACACGAGGGGGAGGGAAGAAAAATCGCAGAGGGGTTGGATGCGGAGCCCCGGTTCCGGTGATGAGTCCCTCTCCATCTTTTAGCAGGAGAAACTAGGTGACATCTGCTTCTCCCTCCGCTATGTCCCCACGGCCGGGAAGCTCACCGTCATCGTCCTGGAGGCTAAAAACCTGAAGAAGATGGATGTAGCAGGGCTGTCAGGTGTGTGGGAAGCAAGCAAATGGTGGTGATGGGCGGGGGAGGTTCTCTGGCTAGGGTTCTGGCAGTGTCTGGGCCCCGAGGGTCTCATAGGGGAGAGGGGGATCCCGGCTGTCATGGAGGATTTAGATTCTATTTGGGCACGGAGAAAGGGAGACCTGAGGGGTCCATGGGCTGTCTCTGTGTTGTTCCAAAGAAGAGTCTCATGCGTTCCCCTCAATCTGATCCCTTTGGACTCACCAGAGTGGTGGGGTTATAAGATTCCTCCTCCCTCTCCCCAGATCCGTATGTCAAGGTCCACCTGCTGCAGGGTGGCAAAAAGGTGCGGAAGAAGAAAACGACCATCAAGAAGAATACTCTGAACCCCTATTACAACGAGGCCTTCAGCTTCGAGGTGCCCTGTGACCAGGTCCAGGTGAGCTCAGACCTGCCCATAGCCCCTGCCAGAGCAGCCCTTACCCCGGAGTCCCAGGCCCTGAGAAACCCCCGTTGCTAAGGGAAGGGAGACTCCTTTTCAACCCTGAGAAGCCAGGTCTTGGGGGTCTGATTGTGTTCTCAATCTCAGTTTCTCCCATGAGGACCAGGAAGCCCCACCCCCAAGCAAGACCAGGGTGCCCGTTGCCCTCAGGAGCTCTGGTTACTGAGAAAAAGAGACTTCCCCACAGCCCTAAGGCCCGGCCCCTCCACCCATTTCAAAGTCTTGAAGATTTGCCCCCCTTAGGAGGCTGACCCTAAGGGGCCTCCTAACAACCCCTGAGCAACGGGGTCCTGAGAGTTTATCTCCGCCCCCTCCCCCGGTCCAAGCTCCAGATGAAGCCTTAGCCCAGGGGCCTAGGAAGACCCCTCAGAATGAGGGTTGTGAGGGAGAGGGTCTCCTTAGCAATGAAATCTGAGTCCCTCACATTACCTCCTTACCCCACTCTCTGTCTCTTCTTCCTCCCCTGCCCACCTCAGAAGGTTCAGGTGGAGCTGACTGTGCTGGACTATGACAAGCTGGGCAAGAACGAGGCCATCGGGAGGGTGGCCGTAGGGGCAGCGGCCGGGGGCGCTGGGCTGCGGCACTGGGCAGACATGCTGGCCAACCCCCGGCGGCCCATCGCCCAGTGGCACTCGCTGCGGCCCCCTGACCGAGTGAGGCCACCACCAGCACCCTGATCCCCACCCTCAAGACCCTGACCCCAGACTCCTGTCCAAAGC
Organism: Neophocaena asiaeorientalis asiaeorientalis; assembly: GCF_003031525.2. Lineage (NCBI taxonomy): Eukaryota > Metazoa > Chordata > Mammalia > Artiodactyla > Phocoenidae > Neophocaena > Neophocaena asiaeorientalis. The sequence goes on along the minus strand of NW_020174226.1, from coordinate 232,952 downwards.
CACGTCCATGCCCACCTTTAAGCCTTCTCTGAACGCTAACACCCCCCCCCCACTCTACCCATTCCTGCCTTCTCCCCATCCCCATTATGCCAATCATGATAACCTGCCAACTCCCCCAATATGGCACATGCCCAAAAGCCCCAGGGACCCCTGGGGGAGGAGGGGACCAGTCTGGTCTCCCGCCATCCCAGGGTCTCGCCCTCTGCTTTGACAATCAGTGATCCCAGCCTACTATCCCCTTGGCTCCCAGTATCCCTTTTCCTGCACAGTATCACCCACTCCTGTCCCCGGTCTGATTCCTGCACTGCTCCTGGGACCAAATAAATACTCAGCAACTTTGCTGGCCTGGACCGGTGCTCCTTGATGGAGGTGGGTAGGGGTGAAGACTGGGAACCCAGGAGGGACCCTCCAGGGGTGGGACCACACAAGGGCAGGGATAGGGCTGCCTATCCTGGAAACACACACGGAAACTCACCCACCCACTCATCCATCCATCCTTTCACCCACTCACTCTCCCATTCACTCCATCACTTATTCATTCACTCACCCCTCCAAGCTTCAGCTTCCTCATCTGAAAAAAATCATGATAATACTAACACCTACTGTACATTTGCTGTGAGGAGTCAATGAGAATTCACTTAGTTATTCATGAATTTATCTGCTCCCTCACCCATGATTTACATAGATTTTCATACCCATATTTCCCTCCCTCCCTTTCTTTCTTCCTTGCATCATCCATCCTTTCTATATTCCCTGAGGGCCTCTGTGTGCCAGCTTCTGTTGGATGCTGGGGACCCCCAAATAGATGCAAATCCAGACTTTACTTCCAAGCAACTTATTGTCATCAAGGAAACAAAGTAGATATGCAGCGTCTAGGAATAAAATCCCCAGAGAATGAGAGAAAGGGCAAGATTTCCTCAGGGAGACACAGTAGTTCCAGCTACATCTCATTCTTTTTGCAACAAATTCTCTCAGTCTGTGTCTAGGAAAGTGGATCATTTTATTGGCTTCTCCCCCATCTCATCCCAGACAGGATTTCAGGTGACGGACAAAGGTCCATGACATTTGGCAAGAGAGCTCTCTGAGCATCAGGTAAAGTAGAAAATGAGCCAACAAGTACTGCCATGTGCTAAGGAAGGGGGCAGAACTTACCCCTGAGCTTCCTGGTAGCCAATGGGAAAAGGGAAATCTGATCAGTTACCTAGGTTGTGAGGTCCATGAAATTTAAAAAGTTCCTCCAAAGGAATGCAATAATTTCTCATGTGTGAGTGAGTGGGGGGCATCTTTATAAAGACAGTACTATGTATATATTATTACTATTACTGCTACTACTTTTGATAATAATCCTCACAGCAACCTCATTAAATAGACACGATTATTATTCCCAGTTGACAAATGAGGAAACTGTGCTTCAGGGAATTAACATGACCTCCTCGGGATCATACATCCAGGAAGTCCTTCTCTAAATCCTGGGGTTGAATCTGTTCTGAGTTAGATGATGACATTGGGATCCCTGGGTCTATGTCTCCACAAGTAAGCAGACAAATGAGAAGTATAAAACCATTACAAGTGGCGACCAAACTGGGAAGGAAACCAGTAAGGGCTCAGATCATTTAAAAAGGGTTGTCAGGGACAGCTTCTCTGAAGAAGGCTGTGATATGAATGACAAGAAGGCATGAGGCTTCCAAAGATGAAGGGGAAATAGAATGGAATATGATCCAGTCACAAAAAGGAATGAAGTAACTGATTCATGCTATAGCATAGATGAACCTTGAAAACACGATTTTGACCAGACATAAAAGGCCACATATTGTATGATTCCAACTATATGAAGTATCTAGAATAGGCAAATCCACAGAGAAAAAAAAAAGCAGACTAGTGGTTTTCAGGGACTAGGGAGAGGGATAAATGAGGAGTGACTGATGTTGAGTATGGGGTCTCCTTATGGCATGCTGAGCAATTTCTGGAACTAGATAGTGGTGATGGTTGCACAATACTGTGAATGTACTAAACATCATTAATTGTAAGCTTCGTATCGCGTGTATTTTAACACACACACACACAAAGATGGGGGGAAGAGAATTCCATACAGAAGGAACCCCAAGTTCCTTGCAAAGGCCCTGGGGGCAAGAACAGGCTTGATGTATTCTCCAAAGAGCCAGGAGGCCAGTGTGGCTGGAGAGGAGCATCAGGGTGGATGTATGGGGCTGGAGGTGGGGACATGACGTAAGAGACACAGCCAAGAGCCAGATCACACAGGAACTAGGAGGTGAAGCTAAGGAGCTGGGATTGTATCTACCTGCAGTGAGAAACCTCAGTAGGGTTTTAGAGGGAAGTGGCATGGCTTGGTTCACGTTTCAGATTACTCTGGCTCCTCCGTGGAGGAAACGTTGTGGAGAGTGGCGGTGATGAAGATAAAAGACGTTAAGCCTCACTGGAGAAAGTCAGGATCTGGGGCTCTAGTGGGCTGAAGGCTGACTCAGGAGGGGCCCAGGTTGGCTGGCCCACTCCTGGAGGGTTGCTGAAAACTCAGCCTTCATTTCCTTCCCACTAACCAGAACTGTCCTCAGCAGGCGGGTGGACCTTCTTTCAACCCACCACACTCCTGCTAGTTGCATGTTACCTTTCCCATTTTACAGAACATGAAACTGAGGCAGAGAGGGTGACTGACTTGGCTAAGTTCATGTAGCAGGGTGAGGAGAGGGGACAGAGAACCGAGGCTCCTTGGGTGCTGTGCCCTGGGCTGGGTGCTGGGGATGATCTGGAGATGTGTCTCACTGGAGTCCCTGCCCTTGTGGAACTCACAGACAGGTTCTCTCAGCCAGCAAGTGACAGGACAAGGTGTAAACCCAGCCATGTCCGGCACCAAAAGCCACATTCTCAAGCGTCCTCAACCCCGGATATAAAGTACTGGGAGCCACAGGGCAGACTACAGTGGCCAGCTGCTGAAAAAGCAGGAGCAGAACTCAGGAAGATCCCTGGCTGAGGTTGGAAGGATTTGGAGTTTTCCAGGGGGAGAAGGGGAGGATGTTAGAAGGAGCAACACAAACCATAAAGGGACTTCCCTGGTGGTTCAGTAGCTAAGACTCCGCACTCCCAATGCTCCCAATGCAGGGTGCCCAGGTTCGATCCCTGGTCAGGGAACTAGATCTCACATGCCGCAACTAAAAGATACCATGTGCTGCAACTAAAAAAAAAAAAAAAAAAACGATCCTGCGTGCCACAACTAAGACCTGGCTCAGCCAAGTAAATAAATAAATAAATAATAAATAAACAAAAACACAAGCCATATAGACCTGGAGACAACAGAGGACTTGGTGTGGTTCCTGAAGCCCTGTTGTGTAGCTTGCCCCCTTCCGTAGGGGGTGTAAATACTGTCACTGTGGCTGATTTCAAGCCACCAATGTGAAGTCTGAATATAGAGTTGAGAAGAGATGCCTACTACCACACCATCCTATAGTATTTCCCAGAGTAGAACAAGGGTCCCAAAATTTAAGGCAAAGCCAAAACAAAAACAAAGTCACCAAAACCAACACACCCAGTAATCAAGATAGAAAGTATTTTAATGCAATATTTTTTTTTTAATTTAAAGACAGGATCTGACCCTTCCCTTGGACCACTCTGCCTTATCCTAATCCTGGCCCTTGTTCTAATAAAACTTTATTTACAAAAATAGACAGCCCATGGTCCTAGTTTGCCAACTTCATTTTTTAAACTATTGCATGAAAATAGCATTGCCTTCTTACAGGTACAACAGCTGTAAATAACCTTAAGACCATCAATAATTGTAAAATATAATAAAGTAGGAAGTGATGAGTTTTGAGTATGATTACTTTTATTTTAATGTAGTTTATTGGAATTTAATTTTTAGTAAAAAGTTTAATTTTTAGTAATGATTGTGTTTTAAACCAGGTCACAAAATTCTTGAAAATGTAGCAACCGAAGCCAGTGCTAGCTGGCCTCAGTACTTCGCTGTGTTTTTCTCACCTGGAGAGAAGCCCTGTGTGATACAGCCAGGGTGTGAGGGGAAATGGGGCCACAGAGGTCTATAGTTTATGGTCTAAGCCACCTCAGTTTAATTTGGGTTGATCAAGATTCTGTTCCGTTCTGTCTAAATCTGAATCGGCCCAGGCCTCCAGCTTCCAGAAATTTGGATCGCCCCCAGCTCCGCCCCAGCCTCTTCCGGCCCTGCCCCTTCCCCTTCAGCGCCGTCGTCATGACAACCGCGTCCTCTCGCCCACCGCTCCCACAAACCCTTAGCGCTCCCATTGGCTAAAAGTTTGCAACGGGCAGGTCTCCCTCGCTCTCATTGGTCAGTTGAGGGCGGTGGTGCCAGCCCGCACACTCCTATTGGCCGACTGATTGAAAAGGGCGGGGACTATGGGCAGCAGTTGTGTAGGGGCCTTCGGATCCCAGCGCCGCACCGAGAGGGGAGGGAGGGGACGTCTCGGGTTATTTAGAAGGATAAAGGTGAGGGGGGTGTGAAAGGGGCGAGAAGTCAGCGGAGGTGAGAAGGGAATGGGTGGGCAATGCAGACACGATATTTGGGGATTCCCGGGTTGTTTGTCCCGCAGGGAGATGACCACACCAGCGGGCTCGGGCACTGGCTTCGGCTCTGTGTCCTGGTGGGGCCTGTCCCCGGCGGTTGACCTGCAGGCTGAGAGTGAGTCGCCCACACGGGACCACAAATCATCCGACACAGCGGCTGCTTTCACAGCCTGGCAGACACTAACGTTCTGGCGCTAACGTTCTCTGAGGCTCCAAGGGCGGGGGGGCGCCCTCCAGTGGACAGCCTAGATACCTCTGCGAACTACGAGTCCCAGAATGCTTAGAGGCACAGCTCCTTTTAAAACCAAGGCCTGGGCTTTCCTCGTGGCGCAGTGGTTGAGAGTCCGCCTGCCGATTCAGGGCACACGAGTTCGTGCCCCGGTCCGGGAGGATACCACATGCCGCGGAGCGGCTGGTCCCGTGAGCCATGGCCGCTGAGCCTGCGCGTCCGGAGCCTGTGCTCCGCAACGGGAGAGGCCACAACAGTGAGAGGCCCGCGTACCGCGAAAAAACCCAAAAAAACAAAAAAACAAGGCCAGGGGTGCAAGTCCTGCTGGGAGTTGTAGTTCATCGTGCTGGGGGTGGCTGCAGGGGGCGTTCTCCAGGCCACAAACCCCAGCCTGCTGTCGTCTTGTCAGGTCCTCCTGTGGACCCAGACTCACAGGCCGATACAGAGCACGGGACCCCCGAGCTAAATGTGCTGCTGTTGGGCTCCGTGGATGGGCGACACCTGCTACGGACCCTGACCCGGGCGGCTCTCTGGCCTCGAAGGAGGTTCCGTGTAAGCTGGGATTATGGGGTCCTGGAAGGAGGAGGATGAAGATAAGAGCGCGGATTCCTGAGTCCTTGAGGGAGGAGGGAGCTGGGGACCCAGACTCCTAGGTCCTGAGGAGGGAAGGGGCTGGTGTTGGGGACTCCTGGGTTGAAGTGAGAGGAAGAGCCTAAGGATCAAGTCTCCTGAGTAGTGATGGGGAGGAGGGTTCTGAGTGCCCACACTCCTGTGTTTAAAGGAGTGGGGCTGGTGTACAGGTCTCCTGGGTCCTGTGGAAGAAGGGGGCTGAGGTTTCCCACTCCAGGGTTTCCTAGGGGCCAGGAACACAGGTCTCACAATCATTTTTCCCTGTTCATCCTTCCAGTTTTATGTGCTGGAGAATAATATGGAAGCTGTAGCCCGACACATGCTGATTTTCAGCCTAGCCCTGGAGGATCCTGAGAAGATGGGGTTGCAAGGTCAGCAAATACCCGGCAATCTGGCCCCCAGCTCCTTCCCCCTCCCTGCAGGAATTCTGGCATTTCAAGGGTGCGGTTAAACATTTTGGACATTGTTCCCTATTTCATCACTTGCTCACTTGTTTGGTAGCCTTAGAGCCTCAGCTTTTCCCACCTTTGAAATGGGGATAAAAGATAATACTTCCTAGAATCATTTAGGGAATTCCAGGAGAAAAGCCACATAAAACTCTCAGAACTGTGCATGACACAGTGTAAGTATTCAAAACCTCTTAGCGAGGGAGAAGCCCAAAAGAGATCAAAGGGCTTCCTGAGAGGTAGTGAGTCCCCCAGATGTGGGAGGGTTTGGCTGAGCTGAGCCTGAGTCCTGAGTCTCCCTTAGTTAGAGGTGTGCACCCCAGGGAATCTGCGTGGAGGAAGCGGCCTTGGAAGTGAGATTATAAGGAGGAGGGGGAGAAGGAGGATTTGGGTGGGAAATGATTATTTCCCAGTAACAAAAACTTCAGTTTAGTGCCTAGAGCAGAGTGTAGACTCAGGCAGGCTGTATTCAAATTCTGACTCTGTTTGCTGTGTGACCTTAGTTGCGGCAGGCGAACTCTTAGTTGCAGCATGCATGTAGGATCTAGTTCTCTGACCAGGGATCGAACCCGGGCCGCCTGCATTGGGAGCGCCGGAGTCTTATTCACTGCGCCACCAGGGAAGTCCCTTTTATAAGATTAACTAAAATGAAAATATTCAACACTTTAACACACATAAATCTTCATCTCCATCTATATCTATATAAAACGTTTCCATTTTTAAGGCAAGGGAAACAAACATGAAATTCAGGATTGGGGTTACCTGCAGGGGGTGGGAAGGAATAGGCGAGGAGACCTAGGTGGGGTGTAAGTTATTCTTCGTGTTCTAGCTATTCGGGTGGGTAGGGAGTTTGCCTGGGTCCGTTGTGCTGATTACACGACTATGGAATAAGAAGATCACTATAAAGTGGGTATGCGTCATCCACACGGGTCTCATTTCTGGGCTCACTCCTCTGCCCCCTCCTCTAATTTTCTCCCCGCTCCCCGCAGAGAGGAGCGAGACCTTCCTGGAGGTGTGGGGGAACGCGCTACTGCGCCCCTCTGTGGCCGCCTTCGTGCGCACCCAGGCCGGCCGCCTGGCTCGCCTCGTCCCGGAGCCCGATCGCCTGGCGGAGCAGCTGCCCTGGCTCAGCCTGGGCGCCCTCAAGGTGCCGCCGCCCGGCCTGCGGCCGTCGCCGGCGTGGATCCGGGTGGCGGTGGGAAGAATGGGGATAAGCAGTCCAAAAGGGTTTGCGTTGATGGATAGAGCTGAGGGCTCCCCGGCTCCCACAGTGGGATATGGCCCTGGGGGTGGCTTCTACTCGCGGAGCCTCAGTTTCTTCATCTGAGAAAAAAGAGAATCGTTCCCACGCCCTGGGAGGAAAGGGAGGATCAGGTAAGAGAAGCTGCGGTCCCTGCAGACGCCTCTCCCTCGTTCTCTCTCCACGCGGGCCTGGTCGTGCAGTTCCGCGAGCGCGACGCCCTGGAGGCCGTGTTTCGTTTCTGGGCCGGAGGGGAGAAGGGGCCCGAGGCTTTCCCCATGAGCCGCCTGTGGGACTCGAGGCTGCGCCACTACCTGGGCTCCCGGTACGACGCCCGGCGCGGTGTCAGCGACTGGGACCTGCACATGAAGCTGCACGATCGCGGGGTGAGGGCTGGGAGGAGGGGCCTGGGGTCTCCAGTCCTGGGTGTGTAGGAGGAGGGGCTGGGGCTTGAGGAAGCAGCGGTTGGGGGCCCCGAATCCTGGGTCTGAAGGAAAAGGGTGCCAGAGGCCCTCAGTGCTGGGTCTTTGGGAGGAGATCCTGGGATCCATATACCAGATTCACTGAGGCCTCTTTTCTTGCATCCCCCCACTCCAGGCCCGAGTCATCCACACCAGTGAGTTCCGGCGCTGGAGGGACACAGGGGTCGCCTTTGAACTCAGAGACGCCAGCGCTTATCACGTGCCCAACCGGACCCTGGCGTCCGGTCGCCTCCTGAGCCACGTGCGAGTCCACTCCCTGCCCTGGCTGCTTCTTCTTTTCGGGGGCCCAGGAGTCGGAGTCCCCAACATCGACCTCACCCGTCTCCTCTCTCCCTGATTTCCCAGCGCGGGGAGCGTGTAGCAGCGCGCGGGTACTGGGGGGACATCGTCACGGGGCCCTTCGTGGCCTTCGGCATCGAAGCGGACGACGAGACCCTCCTGAAGACCAGCAACGGTCAGCCTATCAAGGTTTGAGGCTGGAGGTGCTGGGTCTGGAGGCGAGTTCGCGAGGCCCCGCCCCCTATGCGCCCCCTCTCTACTTCCTAGGGCCAGTATGGAAGTGTAAGCTTGCCCGCCAGATGCTAGCTCTGGGTGTGGGGGAGTGTGGGGATGGCGTACTCTAAGCCCCTCCCCTGCCATTCCGGCCCCGCGGTCCTAGCCCCGCATCCGGCCACGCCCTTTGACCCCCAAAGACCGCGGGCGAGATCACGCAGCACAACGTGACGGAGCTGTTCCGAGAGATGGCCGCCTGGGGGCGCCCGAGAGCCACCCAGGGAGACCCCGCGCAGGTGCAAGGCGGCGCGGATGGAAGCCCGGAGCCTGGTAAGCGACGGACTCAGCCTTCTTCCTTGAGATGGGAATTGGGGCTCGGGTGATCATGTCTGGGAGAGAATGGGACCCGGACCCCCGTCCCGGGCTTCAGGCTCCTGGTGTTTCAAGTCCAAACGTGGACTGGTATGGTATCTAATGCCTGGACAAGTGACCTCCCCTTCCCGACATCCGGTCTATTTTTCTCTCTTCTCTTTGAGCTTCTCTCCCTTTGCTAAATCCTGACACCATCCTTAGCATTCTGAATTCCAGCAGTAGAATTCTCATACTACCTGCAGAAGTCCAAGAGGCTGAGAACATTTTAACAAGGTTAAGCTGGGTCCCAGCTTAACGCTGGAGAGCCCTCCCCCCCAAATCTGGTCGCGCCTCCTTCCACCCATCCCCTAACTTGGCCCTCCCGGGTGAATGGATGTCTTGTGTGGCCATGGGCCAACCACTCTCTTTTCTTCTCTTGAATCTCAGTTGCCTGGTCTGTAAAATGGGTCTCTGTGTGCCAGGCCAATCCTCCCAGAATTTTCCAGGAATCTGCCTAAGAGGAAGGATGAGAAAGGGCTTGAAGACGGACAAGGCGAGTCATCTCCAAGTTTTGTCTGTTTGCCTAACCCTGCCAGTCTTCCCTTCCCCAGCAGCCTCTGTCCCGGAATCCTTCACTGTCCACTTCCTGTCCCTCGGTTCTGCCCAGACCCTCCACCACAAGAGCTGCTACAAGGGACGGTTCCAGCTTCTCTACGTGGCTTGTGGGTAAGAGGGCCTGGGAGGTTCCCAGATTTTCCTCCCCCAACCCCTCCTCCCTCAGACCCAGGAATCCAAGTCTCCAGACCCTCCTTAATCAGTGTCTAGGTCCCCAGCCCGCCTCTTCCCTCAGGACCTAAAAGTCTGAGCCTCAGCCCTCCCCTTTTTCTCTCTGCAGGATGGTCCATCTTCTCAGCCCTGAGCTCGGTGCCTGCGTGGCCCCCGGAGGACGCCTCATTGTAGAATTAGCCCAGTGAGCCAGCAGAGAGCAGGGCGGGGAACGTCCAGGCTGGGGGCGGAAAGCCAGGTCCCCTAACACGCTGCTCCCTGGTTCCAGGTTCCTAGTGGACCTGCGGCAGGAGCAGCTGCAGGGCTTCTCCACCCGGGTCGGGGAGCTAGCACAGGCGGCTGGATTCGCCCCACAGCCGGGGGCCAGGCGCTCGCAGACCTTCGCGCGCTTCTACAAGGCCGGAGACTCTGCTCCCAGCCACAAGGACCCAGCTGTGGGATCTGGGACTCCGCCCCCTGAAGTCCTGGCCCCGCCCCTTGAGGCAACCAACCCTTCCCCCGAGGACCTGACCCAGCCCCTTGAAGGCGGGATCCCACCCTCTGAACCCCTCAAACGGCCCTCAGAGTCTCAGGCTTCACTGTTGGAGGCTTTGGTTCCACCCACAGGGAGTCAGACCCCCAAACCAGAGAGTCTGACTGTATCTCCGGAGACCAACTCCCCAATCCCTAACTTCTAAAGTCGGGTCCTAGAATCAGAACGCGCCTCTAGAATACTCAATTATACTCCCAGCATTCTCAGCGCCAGAGGTGTCGCTAGAATTTCAGATTCCATTCCTGGGATTCTATATTTTATTCCTAGAATTCTAGATTGTTCTCTTGAGTTCTACATTCCACTCCCAAGACTCTAAAACCAGCCTGGAGATCCGGCCCTGGGGCTCAGGCGCTCTGCGTGGTCCCCTCATCCCCAGGCATCCCATTCCTAACTAGGGGCTGGGGGTGTCTCCTCTCACAGGCTGGTCAACACTAGGGTGGTCCAAGTAAAGAGAGCCAGATCCTCTTCTCCGTGTGTCCGTGTGTCTTTCCTGCCCTCAGTCTGTCTCCAAGGGCTGGGAGAGGGGAGGGGCAGGAGTGTTCAAGAGAAGAGACTCGAGACCAGATTTCTGGGTTCCCAAGAGGGCTAGGGGTGAATTTCTCCGTGCTGCCTGCTGAGAGCCTGGGCACCCCACACCTGGATTCTCAAATAAATCAGCAAAACTTATGGATTGGCTAACAGGTTTGGGGCACTGAAACTGACCATAACATGGTAAAAAAAAGTTCTAGCCCTCAAGGAGAATTACAATTTAGTGAGGGGGCGGGGCCTAGACTCCTGGGTCTGAGGAAGGAGGACGTTGGGGTCCGAACTCTTGTGTCAGAGGGAAGAGGGGCTGGGGGCCTGGACTCCTGTGTCAGAAGGAGGAGGGTTTTGGGGGCCTGGACACCCATCGGGGTCTGAGGATGGAGAGGTTGGGGGTCTGGAGTCCTAGGTGGGAGGAGGGAGGGGCTGGATTCCCAGGCCGCCAAGATGGAGGGGTGATCCAGCTGGAGCATGGCCCGCCCCAGCCCTCACGCGCCCCGTTATCTCGAATCCTGGGGCAGGGAGGGGAGGGGGCAGCAATATATTTAGTCTCTGTCCTCGCCCTTTATCTCAGTGTCCTCAGTGAGGCTTGTGCAGACCGGACGAGACAGAAGCCCCAGGGGCCTTCAAGGTCACTCCGGACGCCCCCTCACTGACCCTCCAAGAGCCCCTTGTCCCCTGCTCTGCCTTCCACAACCCCTGGCTTGAGATTCAGCATGGCGGACCGGTGAGTAATTGGTAACCGGGACTCCTGAGAACCGAGGCAGTGGCGGATAGGGGGGTGATCCCTCGGGTTCCTGTGAGGGGTGAGAGCTGCGAGGTTGGACTCCAGGCCTGAGAAGGGAGGTAGGGACAGGACTCCTGGGCATCGGAATGAGGTAAGAGTCTGGGAATCCGACCCATAGGAGCCGAGAAGCGGCAGCTGGCGGGCCGGACCTGTCGGTCAGAGGGGCCTCTGGGGTCCCTTAGGACACGGCGTGGACAGGACCCAGGCCTACCATTAATCCCCTTTTCCTGGTTTCTCTCCCTCCAGGAGCGGCGATGCGGTGAGAGTCGGCGTGGGCTGGACCCGCCTGGCCGGGGAGGGCGCTGCCGGGAGGGCTCTGGGGCAAGAGGCTGCAGCCCTGGAAGACTGCATGGAGAGGGGCTGGGGAGGGGGGTCCCTGTGATGACTCAGCTCCGTTCCCCAAATCCCAGGCGGAGAACCCGCCTCCCGCGCCACCCCCTGTACGACGCCGCTCCTCAGCCAACTACCGCGCCTACGCCACGGAGCCGCACGCCAAGGTGAGGGCGGGGCCAGCGCGGTGGGCGGAGCTGGGCGGGACTTCGCAGGATCTGGATTCGGATTCTTAGGTTACCCGCGGCTGGGGGGGGAGAGGCGGAGCCAGGGCCTTTACCGGACTTTGGTCGTGGGCGGAGCCCAAGCGGATGAGGCGCTTCAGGGGCGGAGTTTATCAGAGGGCTGGGCTCTGTTTGGTGAGAGCTTGCCTATGGGCGGAGTCCCGCTGCCCGTGGGAACTGAGATTGCTTAGAGATGGTGGGGGGAGGTGCGTAGCCAGAGACAGCACATTGGTGGATGGGAATGAGGGGCGTGGCTTCCCGTAGACTGAAGGCTGGAGTTGGAGGCGGGACTAAATCTGGACCTGGCTTGAGGGGGCGGGTTCTGAAGCTCCTCCCGGCGTCCTCCTTCGGATCCTCCTCGCTCATCCTTCCTTGCTCTGTCTCACCCCGGCAGAAAAAGTCTAAGATCTCCGCCTCGAGAAAACTGCAGCTGAAGGTGCGATGCGCCTGGGGAGAGCGCCTTTTTTTTGGAATGATGGACATCAACCTTGGGGGGTTCAGGTCTCTGGAAGCAGGCCTGGGATTAGAGGGTGGGGCCCGGCGGGGGTGGCTATCCCGCTCTGTCCTCATCCCCATACCTGTGCTGCCATACCCGTCGTGCCCTCCCCAGACCCTGATGCTGCAGATTGCGAAACAGGAGCTGGAGCGGGAAGCAGAGGAGCGGCGAGGAGAGAAGGGGCGTGTTCTGAGCACGCGGTGCCAGCCTCTGGAGCTGGCCGGGCTGGGCTTCGCGGATCTGCAGGTACCGGCTCCAATCAGGGACTCCTGCCTAGCCCGGCATCCGAGGTTCCTACTGTTCGGTCTTGCATCCCTTAGGACTCAGGGGTACAGTTACTATGCCCCCTTTCTGCTCAGGACCTTCGGGTCCAATCTCCCAATTCTTACCCTCAGGAGTTCAGAAATGTGGCCTGCAGCTGCCTACAATCTCAAAACCCAGAGGTCGGTTCCTCCAGCCCACTCCAGTCCAGATTCTCAGAACACCTGGCTCTGGAGTTCTGCTTTGTTCGCAGTCCCCCAGGGTCTGGCTTCAGTCTAATCCTCCAGGACCAGCTGTCCAGGTCCCCAGCTCCTCCTCCCTCAGACCCCAGGAGTCCAGAACCCCAGCCTTCCCCCCACCACGCACACTGCATTCCTCCACCAGGACTTGTGCCGACAGCTCCACGCCCGCGTGGACAAGGTGGATGAGGAGAGATACGACGTGGAGGTGAAAGTCACTAAGAACATCACAGAGGTGGGAGACACTAGGCCGTCTGGGTCGCTTCAGGATAGGAGGTGATGCCTGGGGCTCTGGTCTCAGCCTGGACCCTTGCAGCTGCTTATGGTTGCAGACACCAGGAGACCCAGGACAACTCTGTGAGCCTGGCAGGGAGAGGGCAGAAGGATGTGTACAATACGGTCAGGGAATGCTGTTCTAGGCAGAGGGAACAGCACATGCAAAACCCAAGAGGTGGGAAAGCGGAAAATATGTTTGTGAAAATGTGTGGCTGGAGCCTCAAGTGTTGGTAAGTGAGTTCAGGTGTGGGCCAGGGAACTGTGAGATGCATGTAGCTGGACTGGGATGTGTCAGTAGTTTTCAGAGATGAGGCTGGGGCAGATCAGGTTCCAATTTCAGGATGGGGAGCTTGGATTTTGTCTCGAAGGTGGTAGGAGCCTAAGCTAGGTAGAACCTGGATCGGGATAGGAGGGAAGTGCAGGGTGGAAGAGTGAGGCAAGGAGGAAGTGGAAGGAGGGGTCTCCACCTCTGTTTATGGCTGCTACCAGATCGCAGATCTGACCCAGAAGATCTTTGACCTTCGGGGCAAGTTTAAGCGGCCCACTCTGCGTAGAGTGCGGATCTCTGCGGATGCCATGATGCAGGCACTTCTGGGGACCAGGGCTAAGGAGTCCTTAGACCTGCGGGCCCACCTCAAGCAGGTGAAGAAGGAGGACACGGAGAAGGTGAGTGTGGTTACAGGTCCAGGAAAGGGGGTGCTTAGGGGAGAAGGTGTGTGTGTGTGAGCAATTCTAGGGACTAGCCTGAGGGCAGGTGGCAGTTGGAGTTGTGGGGAGAAGTATCTGGTAAGGGTCTTCCACAGGAAGTACAGGAGGGGCACAGGAAATGCAAGAGGAAGACAGAATGTAGAAGCAGAAGACAGGAAGTGCATTAGGGAGAATGGAAATGGCAAGGAGTCAGGAAGTGCATGATGTCTGCAGGATGTTTGTGAGAGAAAAGGAGTGCAGGAGGGAGACAGGAAGTCCAAGAGGGAAACGGGAAGTGCAGGAGGAAGACAGGAAGTGCAGGAGGGACACAGGAAATGCAGAGGGGAGACAGGAAGTGCAGGAAGGACACAGGAAGTCCAAGAGGGAGACAAGAAGTGCAGCAGGGAGACAGGAAGTGGGGCAAATTGGAAGGGATCTTCTGAGGGGACAAGAAGTGTTCCAGAACCAGACTGTGTGATGGGCATCCAGAATAGAGTGGCCCAGCAGGCGGGAGGGCAAATGGAGGATATCTGAGAGCCTGTAGACCAGGAAGACACCCTAACCTCTGACCCATTCCTCCAGGAAAACCGGGAGGTAGGAGACTGGCGCAAGAACATCGATGCGCTCAGTGGAATGGAAGGCCGCAAGAAAAAGTTTGAGGGCTGAGCCGGCCTGTGCACAGCCCTGGCCCTGGCCCTGAGGATGGCCCCGAGGAATAAAGCTTCTCTCTGAGCTGGGAGTGGCTGTGTGTCTATTACCAGGGGCGCTTAGGTGTGAGAGAGGCGGGAGAACTGAGGACCAGGCTCCCCCAAAGCCACAGCGCACATCAGGAGCAGAGCTGGGTCTCCACGTGGAGCTGCACAGAGGTGCCGAGACCAGGGCCCAAAGGCAGACACACAGAGACACGGACAGGCTGTCAGCGACCCCGGGAGAGACAGCCAGGCAGAGACCCAAAGGGAGAGGAAAAACAGGTGGAGATTCATGGGAAGAAGTGCACAGAAAGGGGAAACAGACAGATACACACAGAGAGACAGAGATGACCTCGCCCTGGAAGAGACAGAAATAAGGACCCACAGAGGGAGAACTGCAGATACAAAGAGACACCCCCCCACACACCACACACACACACAAGAACTAGAAAGATAAAAACAGACACAGAGCTAAAGACACAGAAACCGAGTCACAGAGAAGCACAGGGACACCTGGAGACACAGACCAATAGCCAGACATCAAGAGAGGCAGATATGCAGAGACACCCGTGGAAATGGGTGAAAAACTGGCGGCACAGAGACAGGCAGAGTGAAGAACTCAGAGACAGAGATGCAGAGAGAGCCCCAAAGCCAACCCCTGAGAAATGCATAGAATGAGAAATGCGGAGAGAGACAGACACTGGCACGGAGGGGTGAGGAAGCCCCTAGAGTTCAAGGTGGTGGATTGGCTGGGAAGGGGGAGGGGCTACCAAAAAAGATCAGTGTCCGATGGAGGTGGGGAGTGTGAGGTCCTGTGGGCCTGACACACCCCCTCCCCCTCCCCTCCTCCTCCCCCTCACACACCTGTTTCCCCGCTTTAGCGCCTGTTGTCACCAGGGTGGAATCCTGGTGGCAGACAAAGGGATGGGGGTGGGGAGGGGGGGACAGAGAGATGGACAGAGACAGAGGTGGGGAGACGGAGAAGCTGAGACAGACACACACAGAGAAACACAGACGAAGAGTCACAGAGACAAAGGAGAGATAGAGACAGGGAAACGGGGTATGGGAAGTGGAGGCCCAGAGAGACACAGAGAAAGGGACCCCTTCATGGAGCGAGAAGGGGTCCCTTGTACCCTTTTCATCCATAAGCATCCTCCAAGGGGCTTCGGAGCACAGTGTGCCGTGTGATCTGGGAGGTGTGGAGCCCGAGGGTGGCCTGACCCAGCCCGGGGCTCCTGGACAATGCTTTTGGGATGGAGGAGATGCCTTGGAACAGCCAGGAGGTGCCTCTATCCCGAAAGTGGAGCCAGAGTGGGGGCAGGGCAGCCTCTGAGTGTGAGGAAAGGAATTCTCTACCCCTCCCTCTCCCCCTGGGGCGGGGCTGAGCCTCCCACTATAAACTGGGGGTGCTTCAGCCTGCCCAGCAAGACTGCCCCACCGCTCACACCTCTGCGGACGCAGCCTCAGGTAAGGGTCCCAGAGGAACTGGGGATGGAAGGGAACGTATTAGGACTTGGGGGTTACAGAAGCTGGGAGTGCAGGGTTTGGGGGTCCCAGAATACAACACCTTAGGACCTCGGAGGTCTGAGTCTGAGGGAATCTCAGAAACTGGGAGTCCCTGGGCTTGGATGACAGACAGTCTGGGTGTCAGAACTGGGGGGCAGTGTCTCAGAATCTGACGATTTAGGAATTGAGGTCGCAGAATCTCATGTCTCATGATGGGAGGTATTAGAATTTGTAATGTCATATTTGGGGGTTTCATGAATCAGTCCCCTGAGTTTATGCATCCAGATTTTGGGGTCTCACAGTCCTGAGGTTTCAGAATTTAGGGGATGTCAAAACCTAGGGGGTCAAGATTTTAGGGCACGCATAATCGGGAGTCTCGACAGTTGGAGTCTCAGAATCTGGAGATATGAGGAGTTACTGTTTTTCAGAATTTATAAATTGGGGTCTGTGGGTATGGGGATTTTGTGGGGTCTCTCAACCTGGGTGCCTTGGGGATCTCAGAGATTGGGGAGTCTTAGTATTTAGGGGTCAGGATGAGGTCTGGGGACAGAAGCTGTTCTTCTGTGTCCTGTCCCCTCCATGGCAGTGGGTGAAGGTGAAAGGAGGCGACAGGTGGGCAGATAACCAGCCAAAGGGGAGGGGACCTGGGGTGGGAGAGGGCAGCGGGTATGATTAATTCTCCTAGAACCCCCCCTCCACGAATACTTCTCAAGAGATGTCCTCGGTGTCACCCTCTACGACATCCCCCCAAAATAGACCCTGGGGGTGGGGCAGCTATTGTCTTCGGACCACTGTCCCTTCCCAAATACCTCCTCCTAATGCCTACTCAGATCAGGTTCCTACGGACTTGTCATAAGACAAAAGGGGACAGCTGTGGTCAGGGGGCGGGGGCTGCAGCCTTGGGGCTCTGCCCGGACCGTATCTCCCAATGCGCTGTTTTTTTTTTGTCTCGGCCTCAGCTCCTTTAACAGCCTCTCCCCTCTCTCCCCTCTCTCCCCTTCCCGCATCCGGGCATGGCTGCTCCCCTCCCCCGGCTCCCCAAATCCTAGCTTCTCCTCCCGCCCCCTCCCCAGCCCCCGAGGAGCCGGAGACGTTGGCTGAGCGAGGTAACCGCGGCTGCTTCGCTTCCTGAGGCCGATTTCGGGGGTCCTCAGGGCCCTGACCTCCAAGATGACTCCCTCCCCGCTCCCGTAACCCGTCCCCGTAACCCGTCCCAGGCCCGGTCCTTTAAGCCCCGGAGAGCTCTCGCGCTCTCCAGTGGCCAAGAAGGGAAACAGCCTCGCAATGGCTTTAACCCGTTCCCTTCCTTCTTAAAGGGACCAACACCCAAGCCTTCTTCCCCAGTCTGGAGGAATACTTATAGAAGGGTTGGATGTTTGCGGAGAGGCACCCCTCCTCCCTCATCTTCGCCTGTCCGTTACTTGTCTCCTTCATATACATTCAAAGGTTGGGGCGTGGGTTGTAGAAGGAACTAGCAGTGGGAGTCTGTATTCCTCTGTCCCCAAGGGGGAGGGGGCTGGGGACACAACTCCCGGGTCACCGAGTGAAGAGGGGGCTTGGGGCCTCCCTGCACTGCTAGATCTTGATGGAGGGCAGGAGCTCTGGGTATGTAGAACGAGGGTCTGAGGGTTTGTTTGTTTTTTCTCCTTGTGGTCTGGCGGTTTGGACACCTGGGTTCCCAGGGAAATGGGAGGGGGACCCCCACACCAGTTCTGAATGTATATCTGATGCATGTGACCCTCTCCCTCCTTTATGGCCACCCCGATTTCCCTTATCCTCTTCCCCCTCCCCATACCCTTCCCCCAGAGCTGCAGGAGAAGGGAACTGGGCTTGTGGGGACCAAGGCTTGGAGGCGGGTCCCTCCTTTGGATGTGTCATGCCCACCCCACGAACTCTTGCTAATTATCTTTTTGTATCCCTCCACCAGAAGAGGAGCGCCCCAAACCAAGGTGAGATCCTGGGGGGTGGGGCTCCCAATCCTGTCCTCTTAAATATATCACCCACCTCCAGAGATAGGCTGCAAGAAAGGCAGAGAAGGAGAGTGGGGAAATGGAAACATAGAAGAGGACAGTGACTCCTCCTTTCCACAAACATTTCTGGTGAACTTCCCACTGTGTTTGGCAAGAGTCAGACTCTTGCTGTCCTGTTGGTGTAACAGACCCAGATACAGCAATGGTAGTGCAGAAGAGGGCCCTATCTGTGCCCTAGAATATCAAGGAAGGCTTCCCAGGGGAGGTGATGCTGAGCCCTGAGGGCGGAAGAGTTTGCTAGCTGAAGGAAGTAGAAGGGAGATTGTAGATGATGAAGCGGAGTGGTGTGTACAAGGTCCAGTAGCTGGATCTTGGCCAGCGTTTCAGGGAACAGATGCAGACACAGGTCATTCTGATGAGAAAGACCAAACTAGGCAGACCAGGGAAGACTGTGAGAGCTCACCCTGGAGGGTGTGACACTGGGGACAAAGCTTGGAGATGCAAGGAGGCAGCAATCGAGCATGAGATGCAGAAATTCTCTGGGACACCCGGGAGCCATGGAAGCGTTCTGAGCAGAGGGGGCCGAGGATCCGATCTGGCTGAGAGCACAGGGGCACGTGAAAGCACAGGTGTGCTTCAGTGTCAGGGAAAGCTTGTTGGAGGAGGGAAGGTCTCAGGGGTGGAGTGTATCAGGGGAAGGGCATTGTAGGGCAGAGCAAACAGAGGCAAGGGGGCACAAAGGCACATGACATGGCCAGGGAACTGTAGGATGTGGTGAGTTTTCAAGGGGAAAAGGCCTAAGCTGGAGCAGAGGGCATAGGGTAGAAAGGGGCCACAGACTGAGAGACCCACAGGTTGATGAGCTCAGTTGGGGCCGGGTGTGTGCAAAGGCAGGAAATGTTGAGGAAGCATCTGTTTACTGGAGTCTGGGGTTTGGGAGAGTCTGGGCTGGAGACAGAGTTGGTGAATCCTCGGTAATTGATGATAATCGAAGTCACAGGAGTGAATGACATTAATCACAAGAGTGTCCCACGCATGCATGAATCAAAGGGCAAAGCTCTCTTAATTTGGTTAATAGAAATTGTTGCTTTTTATTAAGCCAGGAAAGATGAAGCATAATTTGTTTAAAATTCTCTTTGATCATTGAATGACCAAAAAAGGAAATAAAGAGTCAAATATATGAGGGATTTTTTCATTTCTTAAGTTAAACTTTAAAGCTGTATTTAAGAAATCAAATCTTACAAAATCCTGGAAGGTTTTGGTAATGATGATGATAATTTCAAGGAAATTAATAAAATAGCTATTGATTTTAAAGTGTATTTTATTCAATAGTTCTGGTATCTTGCCATGGAGGATGCTAGCCCAGCCTAGCAGAAAAGTGCAATTTGTAGAGCGTATTTTGACATTTTAAAAGTTATATTCCATAACCATTTTGAAATGCTGGGCAAACATAAAAAAAAAAATCCCATACAAAGTTATTTGCATTTAATTCAATTAATCAGGCAATTTGAAAGCTAATTGATTAAAACACTGTAATATGATTGAAATTCTGTAACATTTTAATGTTATTTTTACTCTACTGTGAAAAGTTTTTTATACGATATACACACCCTAGTTTATCTTTGTGTCTTAGTGTGGACTTATAAATTGACTACAGTTATCTTGAGCCAGGAACACAATCGGGTTTCAGGCCAGTTTGATACTGGCTCTTCTTTTTTTTTTTTTTTGATACTGGCTCTTCTTAATTTTCATATGAGTGTAGGACTTCAAACCAAATGTTATGTCAGTGGGACTGTGCTGTCTGTGAAAGTTAATAAATTACATGATCATTTTCTTCAGACTGGAAGGAGAGTGATAAATAAGATTTGGAGTCATAGGATACTGATGTACAATTTAAGGATTAAAGTTTCTTATAAATCAATTGTGAACAATGAATTATTTTAAAATGTTGACTTCCTAGTATAAAACTGCAAGAATAAAAATAAATTCTCCAGCTTAAAAAAGAAAGAAAGAAAGAAACCAAAGGAAGAGAAAATTCCAAGAAGTGGGAGTGCCCAGGGCAGTCCCCCAAAGCAGCACTACCCAATACAAATACAATGCAAGCCACATATGTAATAACTTAAGAAACAATTTTTTTTTTACTAGCAGCCTTTTAAGAAGTAAACCCAAACAGGTCAAATCAATCCCAATAGCGTATTTTACTCAACCTGTTATAGCCAAAATCTCAGAATTTCAACATGAATCCATATAAAACGTTATTAGTAAAATAATTTTACATTCAGCAGGGAGGTCAGACTACTCAGTGTTTCTTTTCTGTCCACTCAGCCGGCCCATGGTACCTCCGCTGATCCCCCCAAAGATCCCAGAGGGGGAACGTGTGGACTTCGATGTAAGTAACAGACATCTCATCCCAGGAGGGGCTGCTAGCCTATAGGGTGCAAATTAGGAAGAGGTGCCCCTCCCGAGCCACTGTTTTTTGTTTGTTTCCTACCCGCTTCTTTTGGAATTGTGTCTTGGCAGCCCCTTAGTTTAGTGTCAGAATACGATGCTTTGCTGCCATCTGCTGGAAACACAGTGCATGGCAGACGTCTGTCCCAGCTGTCAACCCCACCAATTCTTTTTTTTTTTTTTTTTAATTTATTTTTGCCTGCGTTGGGTCTCCGTTGCTCCGCGCGGGCTTTCTCTCGTTGCAGAGCGAGCGGGGGCTACTCTTCGTTGCGGTGCGCAGGCTTCTCATTGCGGTGGCTTCTCTTGTTGCGGCGCACAGGCTTCAGTAGTTGTGGCTCGCGGGCTCCAGAGTGCAGGCTCAGTAGTTGTGGCGCACGGGCTTAGTTGCTCTGTGGCATGTGGTATCTTCCCAGACTAGGGCTCAAACATGTGTGCCCTGCATTGGCAGACGGATTCTTAACCATTGCGCCACCAGGGAAGCCCAACCGCACCAATTCTTGCTGCAAAGGGCTCCCCCTCCTGATGCTTCTCAGAAGTGCTGAGAGGTTGGCACCCTCTTGGGGCACCACCTGGGGAATGACCGTGCTCCCACCCTCTGTCCCCTAGGACATCCACCGGAAGCGCATGGAAAAAGATCTGCTGGAGCTGCAGACGCTCATTGACGTGCATTTTGAACAGCGGAAGAAAGAGGAAGAGGAGCTCGTGGCACTAAAAGAGCGTATTGTGAGTCAAGGGAGGTGGGGTTCCCCAAATTCTTCTCCCTCCTTCCATCCTTTGGGCCTTGGGAGATACGTTCCCGTCCACTACAGACCCAAGGCTGAAACTTTTGGGAAAGTACCCAAGTTGGTGCCCATCACCACTCTTGACCTACCCTGGGAAGTGATAAAGGGGGTGCGTGGTGGTCCCTGCACCCCCTCATTCTTCTGTCTCCCCCAGGAGCGGCGCCGGGCGGAGAGAGCTGAGCAACAGCGCTTCAGAACCGAGAAGGAGCGTGAGCGTCAAGCTAAGCTGGTGGTGGGTGTTTCCCCTCCTCCCAGAGCCCAAATGTTACTTTCTCAGCTGGACACTGCAATTTTCCACTCATGACATTCTCTGTGATCCCATAAAAGTCCTCATGCTGTATTATTCAAGGGTCTTTCTGTTGGAAGGGACAGAAACTCCAACCCAAACTGAACTTAGCAGAAAGAGAACTTTATTGGCTCATATAACTAAAAGGTCTAGGGCATGGCTTGCTTCAGGCATGGCTGGATCAAGGGACTCAAATAATATCACAAAGACCCAGCTTTTATCTTCCCATCTTGGCCAATATTTCTGTGGACAGTGTGTCCAGGAGGGTGAGCAACTCATCCTGGTTTGCCTGGTACTTTCCTGGTCTGAGCCCTGGAAATCCTGCATCCCATCAGTCCCAGGTAAACCAGATGGTTCCCAGGCAGGGGTGGCAAACGGCCACCAGCAGCTCTGGCTTAAACTCCTCTTTTCTCTGTCTCCTGCACAAATCCTGGGATGTTTTCAAATTGTTCACCCGTCCACTGTGGAGTGAATCACTGGCTAGTTGGGAGAGAGTGGCTAGAATGCTCCCATTGGTTTAACCCTTGAAAACATGACCTGATTTGGCATCAGGAGTGGCTCACGCAAACCACTTGTTTTTGTTTTTGTTTTGCCACGCTGCGCGACACGTGGGATCTTAGTTCCCCTACCAGGGATCGAACCCATGCCCCCTCACAGAGTCTTAACCACTGGACCAACAGCAAAGTCCCTCAAACCACTTTATTTATTTATCTATCTATCTATTTATTTATTTATTTTTGGCCGTGTTGGGTCTTCGTTGCTGCTGGCGCCGGTTTTCTCTAGTTGCGGCGAGCGGGGGCTACTCTTCGTTGCGGTGCGCGGGCTTCTCATTGCGGTGGCTTCTCTTGTTTCAGAGCATGGGCTCTAGACATGTGGGCTTCACTAGTTGTGGCATGCAGGCTCAGTAAGTGTGGCTCGCGGGCTCCAGAGCACAGGCTCAGTAGTTGTGGCGCACGGGCTTAGTTGCTTCATGACATGTGGGATCTTCCCGGACCAGGGCTCGAACCCGTGTCCCCTGCATTGGCAGGTGGATTCTTAACCACTGTGCCACCAGGGAAGCCCCCTGAAACCACTTTTAAAGAACAGGAAATGGGTGGTGTGGTACGCAAAGGACTGGTCTCCCAAAGAAGTCCACATCCTAGTTCCCAGAGACTATGAATATGGGAACCTGCCTGGCAAAAGGGACTTTGTAGGTATGATTAAGTTAAAGATCTTGAGATCAGGAGATTCTCCTGGATTTCCTGGGTGAGCCCAGTGTTATCACAAGGGTCCGTAAACAAGGGAGGACCTTGGAAGGTGGGGGAAGTGGCCCTGAGCCAAGGGATGCAGGCGGCCCCTAGAAGCCGGAAGACCAAAGGGAGTGAATCTCCCCTAATGCCTCCAGAAGGACCCAACCCTGTCCATACCTTGACTTAGCTCATGAGACCCATTTCAGACTTTTGACCTGCAGAACTACAAGCTGATAAACTTTCATTGTTTTAAGCCACTCTGTTTGCAAATTACAGCAGCGAGAGGAAATTAATTCAGGTGGGGAATCCTGGGCAAGTGAAATACCATCATGCCCATCTCACCTGCCTCTCCAGTGGGGATGGGGCTTTGGTCTGGACAAGCCACTAATTCTGGAACATGCAGTGCAGACTTTCTGGATGTGGTAATGCCTTAGTGAAGGCATTCTAGAACCTCTTCCTCAGGCTCAAGGCCAAGAGCCTCTTTACTGCCCCAAGCCCCCCGACTCCCATCACAAGTTACCTTCCATGACCCTCTGAGGACAGTCATTCTCCTCTCATGAGACTAAGGAAGAGTAAGTCCCAGAGAGGGTACGTGCCTGCACTGAGGTCACACAGCAAAGATCACCATTGGCCATTTCAGGCTGGAGCATGCAGAAAAAAGCAAGCACGTCCCTCCACTAGTTTAATATTTTCCTTGGGGGTGGTATATAAAGTCTCAAAGAGGAGGAAGGACTTGCAGGTGGTCACACAGCTGGGCCTGGAAAGGTGAGGAGGGGACCGTCAGCATCCTTGCCTGTTCTGATATTGACCTTGTTTTATGCTTGGGTCTGATTGATCCCTGCTTCACTCAGTGCAGAAGAGGGCCCCCTCCCACGTGCCCATCTCAGACCCCCTCCCCTCTCAGTCCAGGGTGCTGGAGGGAGGCCCAGGAATTAACCCCTTTCTTCCCACAGGAGGAGAAGATGCGGAAGGAAGAGGAAGAGGCCAAGAAGCGAGCTGAGGATGACGCCAAAAAGAAGAAGGTTCTGTCCAACATGGGGGCCCATTTTGGGGGTTACCTGGTCAAGGTGAGTTCAGCCTGCTAGGGCCTGAACAGGAAACGGGTAGTGTGGTACACAAAGGACTGGTCTCCCAAAGATGTGGGAGGAGGGGCTGGGGGCCCGGACCCCTGGGTCGGACAGGGGATGCACTGAGGCCTGGACCCCTGGGTCTCTGGAGAGAGGGGCTGGGGTTCTGGGCTGAGGGAGGAGGGGGCTGGGGCCCGGACCCCTGAGTCTGAAGTGGGAGGAAATAGGGGCAGGACTCCTGGGTCTGCGGGGGAAGGGGCTGGGGGCCCGGACCCCTGGGTCTGAATGGGGCGAGGCGTTGGGGGCCCGTTCCCCGGGTCTGAGTGGGGAGGGGCTGGGTGTCTGGGCTGAGGGAGGAGGGGGTTGGGGGCCCGGACCCCTGGGTCTGAGGGAGGAGGGGCTGGGGGCCCGGACCCCTGGGTCTGAGGGAGGAGGGGCTGGGGGCCCGGACCCCTGGGTCTGAGGGAGGAGGGGCTGGGGGCCCGGACCCCTGGGTCTGAGGGAGGAGGGGCTGGGGGCCCGGACCCCTGGGTCTGAGGGAGGAGGGGCTGGGGGCCCGGACCCCTGGGTCTGAGGGAGGAGGGGCTGGGGGCCCGGACCCCTGGGTCTGAGGGAGGTGGGTCTGGGGGGTCTGGGCTGAGGGAGGATGGGCTGGGAACCCGGACCCCTGGATCTGAGGGAAGAGGGGCTGGTGGCCCGGACCCCTGGGTCTGAGCGGGGAGGCGTTGGGGGCCCGGACCCCTGGGTCTGAGGGAGGAGGGGCTGGGGGCCTGGACCCCTGGGTCTGAGGGAGGAGGGGCTGGGGGCCCGGACCCCTGGGTCTGAGCGAGGAGGGCTCGGGGCCTGGACCCCTGGGTCCTGATGTGCGGAGCCATCCGGTGGACCCATCCCCTAGTTCACGATGTCCTTTTCAACCGTCAGGCAGAACAGAAGCGGGGTAAGCGCCAGACAGGGCGTGAGATGAAACTGCGCATCTTGTCGGAGCGTAAAAAGCCTCTGAACATCGACCACATGGGAGAAGAACAGCTCCGGTAGGTGGGAGGGGCCTGGGTATGAGACAGGCAGATAAGGGGACGCCTGACCCAGATCCGAGTGGGCGGAAGCCCTGGTGCTGTGTGCCTTTGGGCAAGTGTCTCTCCCTCTCTGCGCCCCTGTAGACTCCCCTGTGGAATGTTTCACTGATATAGGCCCCACGTTTTGTGGGTGCCGAGACCTGTAGAGTCTGGGTGATAATACGGAAGCCAGACAACAGATCTGACCAAAATTTAGGAGATGATGGTGTTTTGATGGCCCCTGGGAACTCCGAATGGGCCCCATCTTTTACGTGAATTAAAGCCAGATGCACCGGCAACAGTTTTCCAGCCACATCTCTTCTGGGTGGGGCTCTATCTTGCCCTTCACAGCTCACTGTCTGCACAGCCTGCATCCCGTGGTAAAGCCACCTGAGGGGAGGCCGGGGAGGGTCTCCCCTTCAGGGCCCTCGCCTGCGTCTTGACATTATCTGGCCCAGGCACAGAGTTTAAAGTCAGAAACATCCACCACCTCATAGGCAGCACAGTGATGGGGTCTGGAGCTCAACATCTGAAACCACTTGCCAGGGGCTCAGTGCCGGCTTCACCACTTACAGCTGGGTGATCTGAGGCACGTGGTTTACCTTCTGTGAGCCTTGCTTACCTCACTGGTAAAATGAGGCGATGATGACAAAATCTACCTCACAGAGCAGTGAAAGGTCAGTATGGCAGCAGCAGCCCCCTGTGGAGGGCTTACAACCCTATGAGGTAGACACCCTCAAGCAACTGGAGCATTAAAAAACAAAAAAAGAAAGAGCAACCCTAGGCACAGAGAGGTTAAGTAAACTTTCCAGGGTTGCACACCTTGCAAGTGGGAGAGTGGGGATTTGAACCCAGGCAGTCTGGTGCGGTAGTCTGTGCTCTTCATCACTCTTTTACAAAGTGGTGTGATGGTAAATGTTTAACAAGTGGATCTCCAGGGCCTAAAAGTCCACATCTTAGCATTTGCTCATTTCCACGGTGTAAATACTCCCACCATGCTGATGTCAAACTACCAGCGTGAGAACTCGGAGTCGGAGTCGGGAGAGGATGCGCGGATTTGGCTCCAGCCCAGCACTGGCGATGTGCCGTCCTTCCCCAGTCACATTATCACAGGGCCTAGCACTAAATAACATGTCGTGAAAGTTCCTTCTTCCTCCTCTTTCCTTCCCTCACCACACATCCACTCATAATGTGGATCTACTAATATTTTTTGAGGATCTCAAGTTATCTCAGTTTTATTTATTAGATAGACGTCATATGATGGTCTCTAAAATTTTAAAGTAAAACACACCATGGAAGAGACAGCCTTTGAAGACCACTAGCTGGCAAAAGACAACAAAGACTGCTAGTAAGAATAAAAAGAATGGTAACAACTAGCTTTGTCGAGTGTTTAGCACGTGCCAGGTACTTTATACCTATTCTCTCATTCTATAACAGTTCAAGGCAGTAGATTTTTAACAGTTCAGAATAAGTCTGGCCTCTAATAACTGAGATCTGACTATAGCAGCCTAAAATATAGAGGTTTGTTTTCTCACATAGAAGAAATCGGTAGTCCATAGCTGGTATTTGAACCAAGGCTTTCTGACTCCAGGGCCTAGGCCCTTAACCATGCTCGTCCTCCCTTAGAGAAACGTGAGCTCTCTGTTTTGGATATGGAGAAGTGGGCAGAGATTTTAAAACCCCCTTGCTGCAATTCACTTTGAATATCGTGGCCTCAAATATTAACAAAATGGCACCAATAATGTCGAACTCAGAGACTCGCTGTGTGGCTTTGAACAGTTCCCTCAACCTCTTTGGGCTCATGGCCTGGCCTGGCTCCCTTCCATGACAGCCCTTCTGCCCTGCCAGGGAGAAGGCCCAGGAACTGTCGGACTGGATCCACCAGTTGGAGTCTGAGAAGTTTGACCTGATGGAGAAGATGAAGCAGCAGAAGTATGAGGTGAGACCCATCTCCGCTGGAGGCCAGGCTGGGCTGGGGATGGCCGGGTGGGGGCTGGGCTGGGGCTGGGTAGGGGGTGAGCGGCCTGTCCGTCCGGCTGTGCCGGAATCTCCCCCCTGTCTCTGCAGATCAATGTTCTGTACAATCGCATCAGCCACGCCCAGAAGTTGTAAGTGTGAACCCGGCCCTGAGCCCCACACCCTCCATCTGACTCTTGGGACCTCTATTTCCTTTCCTCTGGCTGTCCCTTACTCTGAGTTTCAGTTCTCCACCCCTTCTTGGGGGCTCTGTCTTTATCCCTCTTTCTCTGGGACGGTCTCATAATGTGTCCTTTCCTCTCCACCCTCCAGCTCTCTTCTGGGGTCTCAATCCCTGTTTCTAGGTCCCTCTAAATCACTGTTTCTCAGGGCGGGGGTGACCTTGCCCCCGACCCCGGGGATATCGGGGGATGTTTCGAACCTGTCTGGGGAGGGGGATGCTACTGGCACCTGGTGGGTGGAGCCCAGGGCTGCTGTTCCACGTCCTACAACGCACAGGACAGCCCTCACCACAGAATGATCCGGCCCCCGAATGTCGCTGGTGCTGAGGTTGAGAAGCCCGGCTTTTCCTCTGTTTCTTGTTCTGTCTCCCCTGTGTCTCCTTCCCTCCCTCCCTCCCCTCTGCCTTCTGTTCATCTTCTCTCTCCATCTCATTTTCCATCTTTCTGTCTCTTTCACCCCAGCCTCCCCGACCCTCTCTCAGTCACTCACCCTTTCCTTCCCCCATCCCTGTGCCCATAAATATTTATCAGTGCCCATATGAACATGCTGAGCTCACCCACTGACATCAACTCCTGCCCGCCTGTGGGCCTGTGACCCCTAATCACGCCACTCCAGGCAGTGAACCCAATGAGAAGGCACTTGCCGGCCTCTTCCTCTGGCGGGGAGGGCGGGGATTTGGGGGGATGGACTCTCTGAATTGAGGACAGGGACCCATCTCAGAGGTGGGTCAGGGAGGCCTTCCTTTCTGACACCCCTCCTTCTCATACAGCCGGAAGGGGGCCGGGAAGGGCCGCGTCGGAGGCCGCTGGAAGTGAGGATCTGGGCACTGCCCCCCCACCCCCCTCCAGGCACCCGGGAGCCCTTGGAGTGTGTGTCCCATCTGTGGCTTGAAATAAATGCTCCCCCTGCAGCACCTGCTGTTCTTTGATTGTTATTATTAGAATCTTCAACAATCATGACGGTGATGTGTAAGGTTGAACCCTCACACACAGCCGGCAGGAATGTAAAATGGGGCTGCCGCTTTGGAAAACATTCCAGCGGTCCCTCAAAAAGTTAAACGTAGAGTTACCATAGGACCCAGCAATTCTGCCCCAATAGAACTGAAAATCTCTGTCCTCACAAAAACTTGTACAGGAATCCTGGCAGCATTACTCACGATAGCCAAGAGGTGGAAACAACCCAAACGTCCGTCCACTGGTGAATGGATACAAGGGAATATCCTTCAGCCATAAAAACGAATGAGGCTGTGACACAGGCTACAATGTAGATGAGTCTCCAAATCATAACGAAAGAAGCCAGACACAAAAGGCCACGCATTGTGTGATGCCACTGATAGGAAATTTCTAGAAGGCAAATCCATAGAGGCAGGGAGTAGAGTCGTGGTCTCCAGGGCCTCAGGGGAAGGAAGGAATGAGGGGTTATGGCTAAAAGGAATGGTGTTTCTTTTTGGGGGTGATGGGAGTGTTCTGGAATTAGACAGTAGTGATGGTTACACAACCTTGTGAATAGACTAAAAAAACAAACAAACCCACTGATCACACTGCTATATATAAGATAGATAACCAACAAGGACGTACTGTAGAGCACAGAGAACTATACTCAATATTTTGTAATAGGGTGGTTCAGTGGTTAGGATTTCACTGCCGAGAGCCTGTGTTCGATCCCTGGTTGGGGAACTAAGATCCCACAAGCTGCAGGGCGTAGCCTAAAAAAAAATTGTAATAACCTATAGGAGAAAAGAATCTTAATAATAATAAATACATATATATATATAAAATAACTGAGTCACTTTGCTGTACACCTGAAACTAACACAACATTGTAAATTAACTGTACTTCAATTTTTAAAAATGCTTAAATAAAGGCACTGTGGCTCTTGAAAACAAAACAAAACAAAAACAGAAAGCCAAAAGTGGATAAACCTAAAAAAAAAAAGAAAAAAAAGAAAAACTGCCATCGGAAAAAACAACAAAAACAAACAAACAAACAAAACCTGCCATCGGGAACCGAGACGCCACCCGCCTTTCTGTTCTGCGTCGTCTGTGAGGTCACAGATGGGTCACAATATGATTTCTGGCTCCGGGACTGCTATCCCCTTTGTGTCCATCCCGACGGTCTCCAGGCCTCACGGGATTTGTAGTTTATTATTATTTTTTTTTTTTTGCACAAGCCCAGGGACTTCAGAGTGGGCAGGGCTGCTCTGACATCCCTTGGGGAAAAAAGAATCTTGCTTCTGTTTGGATTTCAGCGCCGTTATGCTGAAACGTTTGCGCTTTTTATGGGTCTTTGTTCCGGTCTAAAAGTGCCTGCCTCTTTCCCAATGAGGATTTAAGTGCAGAGTGCTTAACATAAGGATTATTTCATGCTTTACGGTGCTATGTATGACGCAATTCACCCTCCACATCTGTTCGATCTCCTCGCCCTGGACTACAAATCCCAGCATGGCTTGCGAGGATGTAGAGCCCGGACTACATTTCCCAGCGTGCTCCACGTCCCAAGGAGACAGTAGCAGGGAGGGCCAGTGAAGGCTCTGGGGGAGCTGTCATTGTGGACCCCGTCTCTTCGGTTCCTTTCCCGATGTGACCCAGGGGTTCTATCAGGGACTTGGGGTGCTTTGGGACTCTGCCTAGGACCAACTGTGCCTTTAGGGGCGTGGCCCCGAGGACTACGTTTCCCAGCGTGCCCAGCGGCCGATCGCCGTGACCTTTGTACCGCAATCTTTACTTCCCGGCATGCCCCGGGAGGTCACCCAGGGATTGTCTTGGTCTAAGGGTTGCGGACTAAATTTCACGTAGCGTCCTGACGTTTCCCACGACCTAGGGAATCCATTCATTCATTCATCCAAAATACTATTTCCGATCGCGTTTTATTAGGCTCAGTTCTTGGCACTGGGAGCAAGTAGTGCACACGGAAGACAAAAATTCCTGTCCTCCTGGGGCTTATTTCTAGATGAAGCGAGCAGACTTTTAGGACTTCTAGTCCTCTTAGGACTCCCGGGCTGTCAAGTCCATTTCCTACTAGGTCCCCAGCGGACAGTTCTTCGTCCTTTTGATGCTGTGAACTACATTTCGCAGCATGCCCTGTGGGGCACACCTGTTGCCTTTAGACTCCATTTCCCAGCACTCGCAGGAGAATCCTCTCAATCATGTTTCCTTTCGACACCTCGGAGCTGCGAACTTCCCAGTGTGCCTCGGGGCCGATCGAGGCCGGAGTGTTGCCAAGAGCAATTTCCGCTTATGGACTCCATTTCCCAGCACTCCCCGCGGCCTTCTGTGAGGCGGTTGCCGTTCGCCTCTCCAGGCTGAGGACTCCATTTCCCAGCGCGCCCCGGGACGGCGGGGTGACGTCACGCGCCGGGCGGGGGCCAGTGGATCCTTGGGCGGCGCGGGGCGGCGCGGGACGGTGCTGGGCGGGCTGTAGATCCCGGCGGCC
>NW_020174226.1:198592-202681 GCF_003031525.2 Neophocaena asiaeorientalis asiaeorientalis | reverse complement strand
CTCGACCCTGCTGCCCCGCCGCCCGCCCGCGCAGTGCTGGACTCCACCAACGCCGACGGTATCAGCGCCCTGCACCAGGTTAGCGCTCCCGCACGGGCCCGTCCCGGGGACCTGAATCGCCCTGGGTCTGCGCCACCTCGAGCACCCTCCCTCCCCTGTCCGAAGTCACCGTTGCTAGTCCTGGTCTGCGCCGTTGCTGCTGCTCCGGTCCCTGCCATCCCGTGCTGGCCCTCTTTTCCGCCCACCCACCTCGAGCTCCCTTCTTCCGATCCTGAGACACTTGAACTGACCCTGGTCTTTGCCACCCTGCGCCGCCCTCTCCCTGCACCCGAGCCATTGTTGACGGCCTCAGTCCAGTCCCTCCTAGTCTCGTCACTTCGCGCTGCTCTTTCCCGACCTTGAGCTCTCTTTACTAGTCTCGCCTGTGCCACCTCCACCGGTTCCACCTCTACTTTGTCATCTAATGCTGGACCTCTTTCCTGAGTCGGTGACACTTACAGCTCTACCGGTGCCCACAGTTTCCCCCTTCCAGGCAGGTATCACTTTCCTGGAGCAGCATCCTCGTCTTTCTCGGGCCTGTGCTGCTTCCCCCCTTGGTCTCTGGGCTGGGCCACCTCTTTGGCTCGGCCCAGGGCCTTCCATGCCACTTCTTTCATCCTTGGTCTGTGCCATCTGTTGCTGTCTAAGGATGCTTTTTCCTGAGCCCCTGCCTTCAAGGCTCTGTATTCGTTTTTTGGCCGTGGCTCGCAGCACGTGGGATCTCAGTTCCCTGACCAGGAATCGAACCCATGCCCCCTGCAGTGGAAGCACGGAGTCCTAACCACTGGACCCCCAGGGAATTCCAGCTCTGTATTCTTGAAGGGGATGCTCCCCGGGTCTGGGTCACCTCATGCTGTCTCCCCGCCCCCCCTTCACCCTCATGGCCTCTTCATTCTCCTTCTGCGGGCTGTGCCACCTCTTGTCTCTCACTGTAGGCCTTCTCTCAGGGATGTTTCTCCTTCTCCAGGCACCTCCTCTCTGCCTCTCCTCTTGCCTTGGCCAGACCTGCATCATCACCCTTTTTTTCTGGGAACACTCAAAGCACCCACCTCTATCTGGCTTCGGGACACCTCTCTGTCCTTTGGTCACCTTGCTTTCGCTGCCTGGATCCCCTCCTGTGGATTTGGGCAGATTCTTTCTCCCGCAGCATGTGCCATTTCTCCCAGCCCCCCATCATATCACCTTCCCAAGGGGTCTAGCACCCTGTTTCTCCTCTCTGTCCACCCTGGGGCCCCCATGCCGTTCCAAAACGCTCTGATTGCTGTCTCCAGGGTTGCTCTGAACTGGGGCCCCCCAAATGTCCCACAACTAGAGTTCTCTCTATTTCTGCGTGCTTTTATCACTCCTCACCCCCCTCCAGTGGGACCACCAGGCACAAGCCACAGAAGAGCTCTGTCCCCTCCATCTGTCCCTGAGGCTGTCTGCCTCCTAGTCTCCTCGAATTGGTCCAGTCCCCAGCCCTCTTCTGTGCCGGAACCGCTAGGGTTTGGTTACTTTGGGGCCCAGAGAGGACCCTGGGAAGGAAACCTTGGAAGGGGGCAGAGGAGTGGGGTGGAGGCAGGAAGAGGCCCACTTCTTAGGTTCCCAGGAAGAGGAGAGGCTCAGCAAAGCAGAGTGGTCCTGAGCTCTGATCTCGGTTGCTCGACTTTGTGATCTCGAGTTAGTGTCTTTTCTCTGTGCCTCAGGTTTCTCATCTGTTAATGGGGCCAGTAGTCAGCCCCTCCCTGGCAGGGCTCTGGCAAAGGGGGAAAAACACCCTTCAGGAAGCAGCTGTGGGCATCCAGTTGGAGAGTTGCAGCCCCTGGTCCAAGTACTACCCCTCCCCCCTTTCCCTTTCCCTACCTCCAGGCCTGTGCCCTGCAGAGGCCCTAGTGCTCTCTGGGACATTTTCCTCCATCTAGAGGAGGGTCTCAGAGCTTGGCACACCCAGGAAAGGGGCCTCAGGTTTCATTGTCCCCCTTCCTCCGCCATCGTCCCTGCCCCTGGCTCCCCTCAACCTTCCCGAAGGGGTTGTTGGCCCTGCGTTGCAGGCCAAGCCCCATTCCCCGCCCTCTCCCTTGGCCCAGACCCTGCAGAAGACCACCCCGGCCTGGCCTGTTAGGTGGGATCCCTCTCCCACTCCCGCTACAGGCGAGCACTCGGTAAACGCCCTTGCCAGGACTTTGCAGGAGGCACGAAGGATTAGGGCATCTGAGGTTCAGAGAGGGCAAGTCCCCGCCTAGGGTCACACACAGCCAGCAAGCAGGGGTGCTGGGGTTTGGCTCAGGTCTGGGCGTCTGGTGACCAACTCGTGTTGGTTTGCCCAAGACTGGCCTGGTTTTAGCACTGAAAGTCCCAGGTCCCAGGAAACCCCCAGACAGGCAAACCAGAGCAGTTGCCCACATTATCTGGGTGAGTCCTGCGGCTGTGGTTTCTGTTCTGCACGGAGCAGGTCCCCAGGCGTCAGCTCCCTGCTCTGGTCGGGTCCCTAGGAGTTCTCGAGCCTCAGCCCCAACCTCAGGCTGGTTTGTCAACTGCTAGACGAGGCTGGTATATTCTACCCCCTCCCTAAAATTACCTTGTAATTAGTGGCCAGGGGTCTGGGGTCTGGAATAGGAAAGACTGTGAGCCAGGATTCTTAGTTCTCAACAGGGAGGGGTGGGGGAGTCTGGACCCCTGAGTCTGAGGGAGGGGGGGCTGGGGGCCTAGATTCTTGGATCCCTGGTGCCCAGGCCTCAGGCATCTTTCATATGGATGCCTGTGCCCGGCCAGGTCCTTGAAAGGGAAAGGCCCATCTCTCTCCTTGCCCCCCTCCCCCATCACCATGACAACCAAATGGAAATAAACGGAGCCCAGAGTTCATCCCGTTCCCAGGGCACGTGTGGCCCCCCTTTCACAGCCTGAGTTTCCATGACTTCATGCTCTTGGCCCTTGTAGCTCCCTCCCCCTTCTCCAGATGGATGGTTTTGGAGAGGTGAGGGAGCTGGAGGTTAACCTACCCTGAGGACCTGGGAGTCCAGGTCCACTCCTGTCCCTCAGCCCTTGCTCAGGTCCCAGCGCCCACCCAGTGTCCACACGCGCCCGGGGCTGAATCCCTTCTCTGGCCCCCACTTGGTGTGAGTGCTTGTCTCCTGGAGCTTTGATTCTTCCTCCATCAAACAGGACCCTGACAGCCGTAGGATTGGGGTAGATGCCCGTGCAAGCCCCTTGGTGCAGCGCCCTGTGCCTAGGAGACCCTCGGTGCAGGGGAGCTGCCTCTCCTCGGGCCCCAGGTCCCGGGCACACACTAACTCAGTCATGTCTCCCAGTGGAGGAGGCCTGCCCGGGACCCTCACTCTGTCCCAGGTTTCCAGGGACCTGGTGACTTTACTAGCCCTGCACAGCCTTGGGCCCCAGGGGTCCAGCAGTCTCCCCTCCAGGTACAAGGCAGGGCCATGGTCAGTTCTTGTAGAGTATCTGTTGGATCTGAGGGAGGGGCTGGGGCCCTGGACCCCTGGGTCTGAGGGAGGAGGGGCTGGGCCTCCTCCCTTCGGTTCATCACTGGAAGCCCCGTCCTTCGGTGGTGACTGTGGGTGCGTCTCATCTAACAAGCATCGTTCAGGATTCCTATACCTGGGTGTGAAGCCCCCCTCTCTTCTCTGTCCAGTTCCTCCTCTCGTGGTCTCCAGTAAGCCCCAGATGCCTGGCTGACCTAAGCACTGGGAAGCCGGGGGGTTTTAAACAGCTGGGTGGCTGGAGGGGCCTCCGGGGACAGGGTTGGTGCTTTCCAGAGCCATCTGGGTCTTCTCCTTGATTGTCAGGGCCGCTTGGCCCTGCATCTGCCTAGCGGTCCCTGTCGGGGGTCCTGCTGGCAGGGCATGCAGGGTCTGGACCAGGTGAAGGTGACAGCCTGTCCCGCCCCCCAGGCCTGCATCGACGAGAACCTGGAGGTGGTGCGCTTCCTGGTGGAGCAGGGTGCCACGGTGAACCAGGCAGATAACGAGGGCTGGACACCCCTGCATGTGGCCGCCTCCTGTGGTTACCTGGACATTGCCAGGTGAGGCGGGGAGGGTGGGCGGGGCCTGATGAGAA
>NW_020174226.1:196690-198490 GCF_003031525.2 Neophocaena asiaeorientalis asiaeorientalis | reverse complement strand
CCTGGGGTTCCCTGGACATTGCAAGGTGGGGCGGGGAGGGTGGGCGGGGCCTGATGAGAAGGGGCCCGGACCCCTCCACTCTGACCTCGCCCTGCCCCCAGGTACCTACTGAGCCACGGGGCCAACATCGCCGCGGTGAACAGTGATGGGGACCTGCCCCTGGACCTGGCCGAGTCTGACGCCATGGAGGGGCTGCTGAAGGCGGAGATTGCCCGCCGAGGTGGGCCTCGGGGGCTGCTGCGGGGCGGGCCCTCCGTTCCCGAGGACCCTGACTCTCTGGGCCTCAGTCCCTACATGGGAAGCGGGGTGTGAGCACCTACCCCCAGGGTTATCCAGAGTAATTGGAGGAAGTGCTTGGCACAGAATAAGAGCGCAAACCACTGCTGGCCTGCAGTGATGTCACTTTATCCTCGAGTCACTGAGGAAGTTGAGGTAGAGGCTTGTCCAGGGGTTCGTTACGCGATTGCAGGTGATCTCAGGGATTTGACTGGGGTGTGGGTAGGGGAATGCACAGGCTTCTGGGGAACTGGTCTGTCCCGTGCTCAGGATCACTGAGCCCCAGTGTCCTTAATATGGGGCCCAGGACCCCTCAAAACTCTGTCTGGCCATGCTCATTTTTCTAGGGGGAGTGTGTACTACTTCTAGCAGGTTCTCACTTTCCCCCTGCCCCGCTACAAATAGCTGTCTGGGGCCAGTTGGTGTGCAGTGTGCGTGGCTGAGCTGGGGGCGGAGGACACGGGGCAGGTCAGGTGGGGGATGGCCAGCAGCTTCACCGCTTCACCCAGTCTCCCGCCGGAGCCCTGGGTCACAGCCCAGCTGGGGAGGTGACTGTCTCATCCGCAGAGCGAGGGTGGTGGCAGCAGTGCCTCGCGGGTGGTCAGGGCTCAGTGGGTGGGAAGGTGTGAGCGCAGGGCCAGTGGGCCTGGCAGGTCTGGAGGGCTGCACGGGAGGTGCGGGCAGGCTGGTGAAAAGTAGATGCCGGGGCGTCCGAGGTGACGCCCAGACTGCTGGCTTGGCTCTGGGTGGGAGGGACAAGGGCCCGCCCTTGGGCAGCTGTGTGTCGGTGGTCGTGAGAGCCACGCCCCTGCGTGGTTGGTGCTGGTGGGCGAGCCGAGGTGGGCAGCTGAGGTCCAGGAGCTTTGGTTCAGGTGAAGGGGAGTGGGAAGCAAAGGAAAGACAGAACCGGGGTTTTCTCCCTCCCCTTCTCCACCTTTTTATCTCAAAAAACTTCAAACTCAGAGGCAGGTTTCGATAGCAGTCCGATGAGTGCCCACACGACCTTCACTGAGATTTACCAGGGCTTCTCAGCAGCCTCATGGAGATACAATTCACAGTGTGTGCAGCTCACCCTTCGGAAGTGTGCGATCTGGTGTTTGTTTGTTTTTAGTGTGTTCACACTAAATGTTGCGCATCCATCACCACATCGATTTTATTTTATTTTTTAAATTTTTATTATTTTTTAAAATTTTATTTTATTTATTTACTTTTGGCTGCACGGGCTTCAGCAGTTGTAGCATGCGTCCACATCGATTTTAGATGATTTTGGTCACCCCCAGAGAAATCCCACACCCCTGAGCTGTCATCCCCAGCCCTGCATCCCTCTCATTGGCTTTGTGTCTCTAGATTTGTCTATCCTGGACGTTTTGTATAAGTGGAATCGTAAAGTATGGACTCAGGGGTTTTTCACTTTTTGGCATGATTACCCGTGCTCCCTCCCTCTCCTCTGGGGGTGGACCTCCCTGGGTCTCTCCCTGCACCTGGTTCTCATGCCACATCCAGCTCCCTCCACCTGGACCAGCC
>NW_020174226.1:178750-196644 GCF_003031525.2 Neophocaena asiaeorientalis asiaeorientalis | reverse complement strand
ACACGGCTCCCTCAGCTTGGACCTGGCTGTTTCTTCAGTTCTGCAGTTTTGGAACTTCTCAGCGAGTCCCTCCGGGAGACAGGCTCTGTCTCTCTGCCCCGTTACTGGTGATGTTAACCTTGAACCTCGTTCGGGGGTTGCCCAGGTGACTCTACCGTGGAGGCATCTTCCTCCCTTTGTAGTTAAAAAGTAGTCTGAGATGGGGATGGACACATAATACACTAATGTGTATAAAATAGATAACTAATAAGAACCTGCTGTATAAAAAATAAATTAAATAAAATTTAAAAAAAAAAGTAGTCTGCAGGGCAATGCTTGGAGGCCACCAGGGGGTGGGTGATCTCTCGGACATCCTGTGTGTTTCTGCAGGAAGTGCCCAGAGCTCACATCACCTTCTCACAGCAGCCCATGTTCCCCTTTTGCAGGGCGAAGGTTGGGGGATGTTGGCTTGTAGGGCCGACCAGGCACAAAGGCCTGTGGTCCTACTGGGAGGCCCCTCTGCTGCACTGCTGGGGGTGGGAGGCACCTGCCAACAGCACTGCAGCCACCGCCTCCGGAGTCGGGTGGCTCCTGCCCCACGGCTCCGCGATGCTTGCCTTCACACGGAAGCCTCAGTGGAGCATGGTCGGCAGAGTCTCTGCATTTTACCACAGTTTAAAAAAGAAGGGCTTCCCTGGTGGCGCAGTGGTTGAGAGGCCGCCTGCCGATGCAGGGGACGCGGGGTCGTGCCCCGGTCCGGGAAGATCCCACATGCCGCGGAGCGGCTGGGCCCGTGAGCCATGGCTGCTGAGCCTGCGCGTCCGGAGCCTGTGCTCCGCAACGGGAGAGGCCACAACGGTGAGAGGCCCGCGTACCGCAAAAAAAAAAATAAATAAATAAATAAAATAAAATAAAAAAGAAGACAATTTATGGGCTTAGGTAACCGCGGTATAGGAGTTACATGGACTTGAGGCGTGGTTTGATCGAGGTGCACAGTCAAAAGAACGCCTCCATCACTGCTGAACTCTGTATCGACTTCATTCTTAGACAGCTTCTCTCCGTGAGGCACTGATTCTTAGCATGGCTGCTAGCAGTGCGGGCTGGTGCCCCAGCGGAGCTAGAGCTCGACTCCTCCGTAGCCCCATCCACAGTCCTCTGACTGGCGCTCTTAGGGCCGCCTTGGCCACAAGCTTGCCCCTGAGCCAGTCACGGTGGCAAGGAGGATGGCCAGGCCTGGCGAAGTGGCCACCCGTGGAGCCGGGCTGTGGGCTCAGCCACGTCGGCTGAAAGCAGGGGTCAGGAAAAGGCAGAAGTCTTCACGGAGGCGGGGGACTGGACGCCTGCAGGTCCAAGCAGCAGCTCCACGGCAGATGCTGTTCCCACAGCCCGGGCCGCGGGGACACAGTCCAAGCACAGGGCTCTCTCGTTGCTTGCTCAGAAGGGCCATGGTCGGACCCACAGGGACTTGGAACTGGGCAGGGAGGACACGTAAAGTGTTTCTGAAGCATTTGAAGCAATCACTTGGAATCCTAACGTCAGGACAGTGGCCGTGGGGCAGTTACTCTCAAAGACGGGCAGCTCTGACAGTCAGTTCCAGTGATGGCAAGGCAGAGCACTCTTACCTCTGGCTGGCAGGAGTGCGGGTGATTCCAGCCACCGTGGGAACCAGCTGGACAGCATGGATTACAGCTGGAGATCCACGTTCCCAGTGTTACAGCACTCCTAGGCCACCCGATGGAGGCTTCAGTGTTGAGAGGATGTGGCCAACACCCAAGGGCGAAGGGATCAGTCAGTAATCTATAAATGAGTGATCCAAGCAGTGGTCGGCAAACGTTTTAGGCAGTACAATTTTTTTTTTTTTTTTTAGCCACACTACATGGCATGTGGAACTTCCCCGACCAGGGATCGAACCCAGGCCCCCTGCCATGGAAGCTCAGAGTCTTAACCACTGGCCCACTGGGGAAGTCCGTAGGCAGTAAATATTTTAGGCTTTGCGGGACATGCTGTCAGGTCGCGACCACTCTACCCTGCTGCTGTGGTGGGGAAAACAGCCAGGGAGGATATGTAAATGAGTGGGTGTGGCTGTGTTCCAATAAAACTTTACTTACAAACGCAGGTGGCTGTCCAGAAGAGGTGAGTCCGCAGTGACAGGAAGTGGACTGGTGGTTGCCAGGGGCTGGGGAGGGACTGCTTAATGGGGT
This sequence comes from Neophocaena asiaeorientalis asiaeorientalis, assembly GCF_003031525.2. Lineage (NCBI taxonomy): Eukaryota > Metazoa > Chordata > Mammalia > Artiodactyla > Phocoenidae > Neophocaena > Neophocaena asiaeorientalis. The sequence continues at coordinate 194,464 of NW_020174226.1, read as the reverse complement.
ACGAGGTTTCCATTTGGGGTGATGAGAAAGTTGAGGTACAGGTAGGGTCAGTGGTTGCACGTTGTGAAAGTCCTAAAAGCCACTGACTGGTACGCTTTAAAATAGTGAAATTGCGCGTCCCTGGTGGTGCAGTGGTTGAGAATCTGCCTGCCGATGCAGGGGACACGGATTCGAGCCCTGGTCTGGGAGGATCCCACATGCCGCGGAGCAGCTAGGCCCGTGAGCCACAACTACTGAGCCTGCACGTCTGGAGCCTGTGCTCCGCAACAAGAGAGGCCGCGATAGTGAGAGGCCCGCATACCGCGATGAAGAGTGGCCCCCCCCCCAAAAAACAAAACAAAATAAAAAATTAAAAAAAGAGTGGCCCCCACTTGCCGCAGCTAGAGAAAGCCCTCGCACAGAAACGAAGACCCAACACAGCAAAATTAAATAAAATAAATAAATAAAATAGTGAAATTGGTAAATTTTATGTTAACCAAACTGGTGGCCCGCACGTGCAGGCTGTAGTTTGCCAACCCCCATGAAGAGCTCTGTTAATAAACATGGGCAAATCTCGGCAAAGAGCAAAGTTGCAGAAGGATGCGTTTGAACACGCAGGATACTAACTGTGGTTGCTGAATAAAAGATTGGCAAACTCTGCCCTTCCCTGCCCGCAGCAAGGCGCCTGCATCTATAATAGGACTGAATGTAGGTGATTCCCTTTAAGGAGGTCGGGGAGGAGAGAGGGAGGGGGGGTCCCTGAGTCCCTGGCACTCTCCTGGCCTCCACCCCAGCCTGGGCCTGCGGGATGGGCCCTAGCCAGCCAGACATTCCTGGAATAGCTGCCCCTGGGAGTCCCCGCCAGCCAGGGGACCCTAAGGTAATCCATTGGAGTTTAGTCCGAGTGCCCAGGTGCCACCGGGTGGCGCCAGTGCGCAGCTGGACCCGGACAGATTTGGTCCGGGCGGGGATTGCGTTTCTGGGATCCTCCGGGTAGCCCCGGGGCAGCATTTCCAACCTGCGGGGCCGCGGGGAGGGGCACCCTGTCATCGCCTCTGTCGCCTTGTACTGCTGTAAGCCAAGCGGCCGTACACCGCATCTTCGCCAGTGCTGTCCAGTGGAAAGCCAGAGTCAGCCACAAGCGTAACTGAGAATTTCCAAGTAGGTGCGTGGAAAAACAAAAACAGTTGAAGTTAATTATAGTAATATAGTTATTTAATCCAGCACGTCCGAGACATTATCATTTCAATACGTAATCCATATGGAAAACTACGCGTGAGCTGCCGTACACTCTTTTTCTCTGTGCTTCGAAATCCAGTGTATTTTACATTTACGAGGCGTCTCAGTGGGAAGTAGCCACAGTTCAGGGGCTCCGCAGCTACACGTTGCTGACGGCTGTTGAGCAGGGGGGCCCAACCCTGTGCAGCGCTTGGGCGAGTGAGAAATTTCACAATCGAAAAACTAACAGCCAGTAATACACTTCCCAGGAGAGAGAGTACACATTCCCTAGAAGGGACTGTTTTTGACTCCCGTCTCAATAGGTCATAACGTGCAAAGTACAGATTCTCAGTGACAGTCTAAAGGTAATATTCCAGCCTCACAAGGCTGCCCGTTTTGATCCACAGTCAACTTACGTTTAAAGTCATAACTTGCCTTTCGCATCCATAAATGCAGTACAGTTTTCCATGAGACCAGTTGACTGCAGTGAAATTGGCGAGTGAGGAAGCATGCTTGCCTCGCACAGATGGCGCAGGTGACAGCAGGGAACAGCAGCGGGTGGGAAGGTGCCGCTGCCCCAAGGTACGGGCACCGTTTAGTGGCTTTTTGCCTGGTTTATCCTACTCATGAGTGATAACGGTGACAGAACACACAAAGATGCTGGGCTAGGGACTGTATCTGTAGTGATAGGAAGTGTAAGATGTAAGGTTCCTGCGCCCTCCATCCTCCCAGCCCCCAGCAGTGACTCAGAGACCCTTAGTGGACCCCAGGGCTTCACGGAGCATGGTTGGGAAGTAACAGAGCTAGTTCAGAGCTAGTCCTCCCGGAGGAGGCTCAGAGCAGAGGGACCAGGCCGGGTGCCACTCTGTGCTTCCTGGGTCTCAGGATGGGAGTCCCACCTATCCCCCCTTCTTGTCCTCCCAGGTGTGGATGTGGAAGCAGCCAAACGGGCCGAGGAGGAGTTGCTGCTTCACGACACAAGGTGCTGGCTGAACGGGGGCGCCATGCCAGAGGCCCGGCACCCCCGCACGGGGGCCTCTGCCCTGCACGTGGCCGCCGCCAAGGGCTACATCGAAGTGATGAGGTGAGCTGGGCCGGTGTAGACCCTCCGTCTTCCCCTGCCCCTTGCGCCGGGCCAGCCTGTTGCTGCTTCTCACTGTCTTACACCTTCTTGTGGATTTTGTCCATTCCCTCCCTTTTCTAATTTCTGTACCTAAGGCCATGCATTTCCCTCTAAATACAGCCTTAGCTGCATCCATAAGTCTTGATGTGCAGGCTTCTCCCTGTCCTTCAGTTTAAAACGTTTTCCAACTTGTAGTCTTCCTTGACCCAGGGATCACTTAGAATTATGTCGTTAATTTCCAAATACACGGGACTTTCTAGTCGTAGTTGAATTACATGCATGCCTCATTTCATTGTGCTTCGTCAATAGTGTTTTTTTGAAGATTTGTGGCAACCCTACGTTGTCAGATGAAGGTGAATGTTTTTTAGCAATAAAGTGTTTTTTAATGTATGTACATTTTTTTAAAGACATAATGCTGTTGTACACATAACGGACTTAACTTTTATATGCACTGGCAAACCAAAAAATTAATGTGACTCGCTTTATTTCAATATTTGCTTTATTTCGGTGGTCTGGAACCAAATCCTCCATATCTCCGAGATCTGCCTCTACTCACTTCCTGGCTTACTTGCACTGTGGTCAGAGAACAGGTTCTCTTATGATTCCAGATTTCTGGAATTCATTGAGCTTTGCTTCATACCCCAGTCTCTGTAAGCTGGAATGCTTCATAACCCAGTCCGTAAGCTGGAAAAGAATTGTGTTGTTAAGTACAGCATCCTATATAGGTTATTAGGTCCACTTTGTACTCATGCTGTTTAAATCTTCTGTATCCGTAGTGATTTTTTCCCCCCATCTGCTTATTCTCTCAGTTGCTGTGAGAAGTGCAGTAAAATGTCTCACGATGATTGGATTTTTGCTGTTTCTCCTTGTAGTTGTGTCAGTTTTTGTGCTGCATATTTCGAGGCCAGGTTATTTGGTGCATCTATATTTTAAATTGTTGCCGCGTGTACTCTCTGCTCCTCATCCTCACCTTGGTCTTGTCCATTTCTGAGTGCCTCACCCCTTCCTGTCAGTAGTTGGTTCTACTTCTTATCATCAGACTCCCCTGTTCTCTCTTTATTTTTTCCCTCTCTCTCATGTGATGTTATACTTTATATTTAGTATATAAATGGAGTCCAGATGAATCTCTCCATCTCTGCTCACCTCTGTGTTAATGAACTTTTAGAAAGGTCTTCCAGGGGAATTCCCTGGTGGCCTGGGCTTTCATTGCCGTGGCCCAGGTTCAGTACCTGGTCGGGAAACTGAGATTCCGAAAGCTGCACGGTGCGGCTGGGGAAGAAAAAAAAAAAGGAAGCTTTTCAGTGAGGAACTTAAGATGATGCCTAACAGCTCCAGCCTCATGTCCTGGCTGCTTCCCCTAATTCAGAGGTAGCGTGCCTTGTCCTCCGTAGTTCCAGCGAAAGTCCTGGGTCTGATACTCACTGGGCTACCTTGCACACCTGCTCATCCCAGGGCTGATCCCTGTGGCAAGGAGGGTGGGACACTGTGAATGGTCAGGCCCGGTGATGTGCCCAGCCCTGGAAGCTGTGCCCTCTTCTACCTGTGGCTTCCACCCCTGAGTCTCTGGTGGCTGCTTCAGCTCCTGCCATTGAATCTGTGTCCCAGCCAGCAGGAAAAAGCAGGGGGAAAAAGGAGCAAATGTCCATTTCTTTTAAAAGAACAGTCCAGAAGCGGCGTACATACTGAATACTGACATCCCATTTCCCAGACCCTTCTCAGCTGGCCACTCCTAGCTGTGAAGGAGACTGGGAGATTCTACTTCAGCAGGCAACCCACTGAAAGCTGGGTGCCTTTTTTTTTTTTTTTCAGAAGGGTCTTCCCAGGGCAGGGGGCCTCATCTTCATTCAGGGCTCTGCAGTGGCTCCCCACCTATTTATCTATTTATTTATTTGGCTGCACCAGGTCTTAGATGCAGCACACAGGATCTAGTTCCCTGACCAAGGATTGAACCCAACCCGGGAGCACAGTGTCTTAACCACTGGACCACCGGGGAAGTCCCTGGGTGCCATTATTAAAGGTGGAAGGAGAGTGGATATTCATGGACAGCCTCATTCTCTGCCACAGAACTGAAACGCTTTGGCCTTAGAGATACTCACTGACTAATTTCATTTCCGCCCCTTAGTATGGGTTTATAACCAGATCTATGGACTGCATTTTTGGAAGAATGTAGCTGACATTCTCCTCGTTAAAGATGAGTGGCAGGGTATTTCTTTGATGGTATTCACTCAACACTTACTGAGCACCTGCTGTATGCCAGGCCATCTTTTAGGTACTGGGGATATAGCAGCAAACGAGACAGATCTGGGCCCGTGTGCAGTTCGCAGCCTTGTCGAGGAGACAGACAGACAAATGACTGAGGAAGCCGGTCACATCACGTGGCCCTGAGTGCTCAGAAAGGGGTCCTCAGCCTCTACCCTGGTGACGTGGGGCTGGATAACCCTGGGGGCCTGTCCTGTTCATGGGGGTGGGACACTGACCTCCACCCACTAGGTGCCAGGAGCCACGCCCCACCGCAGTCTCGACAACCAGGCACATCTCTGGGCGTTGCCCAACGTCCCTTGGGGGTCAGCGTCGTCCCCAGTTGAGAACCACTGGTCCAGAGGGATATAAACAGGGCAGTGGAGGAGAGCGAGTGTGGTGGGGAGGTCCCCTTAGAGATTCAGGGAGGAGGTTGTGACTACTGGGGAGGAGGTTGTGGCGCGTGCTTGGGGGAGGAGCGGACGCCCGCACGGCTGGAGCAGAGTGAGCTGGGGGGCCCCACAGAGGCGCTTTTGTTTAAAATGGCTCTTTACAAGGTACCTCGTCTCTCCGCCTTTCCCACCTTGCTTCAGCTCTTTCTCACTGACACGGAACCTAAATGCAGTTCTCTAAAAGCAGGCGTGTCTACCCTACGCTGAGTTTGCAGAATTGCCCTGGACCAGATCGTGTGGTCTAAGGTGGTGATTATCTCACGGGAAAGAACCGTCTAAGCCAGGGGTTCTGTCTCGGCACTGGTGGCATTTGGACCAGATCGTTCCTGGCTGTGGGCCCATCCTCTGTGCTGCGGGATGTTTAGCAGCATCCCTGGCGCCGACCCACTGATGCTCCTGGCTCCCACCCCTACGTTGTGACATCCAGAAACATCTCCAGACACGGCCAGACGTCCCCAGGCGGCTATGTGGTCCTGGTTGAGAACCGCTGCTCTGAGCCAGAGGGTTCCTGGAACAGTGCTGCCCCCAGGCCGCCCCTTCTGGGGTCTCATCCTTTCTCTAGGCTTGGGTGCTGGGGAACCCCTGCCCTCACCTCCCCTGGAGCTGTCTCACAACCAGGGGTGACGCTCAAAAGAGTTGAGCACTGCAGGTACAAGAAGCAGGGTTCCAGAGGCCACCTGCTAGGCCAGGGGAGGAGTCAAAGCGGTGGCAGAGAGGGTCACTTCCGGGAGAGGGGCGCCTTGGGGCCATGGCGCTTCACCCCCTGGCCCAGGACCGTTTTCAGTACTGTCACAGCTGGTACTGCCACCACAGCACAGCTGGCCGACCTTAGCTCTTGGCCCCGAGCCCCTGTCCTGGTCCTTGACCTGAGCCTCCCTGGCCCCCAGGCTGCTGCTTCAGGCCGGCTATGACCCGGAGCTGCGGGATGGGGACGGCTGGACGCCCCTGCACGCCGCAGCCCACTGGGGCGTGGAGGACGCCTGCCGCCTGCTGGCGGAGCACGGCGGGGGCATGGACTCGCTGACGCACGCGGTGAGGGCCGGTCCGGGGCCTGGGGACCGGTGGGGGGTGGGAGGGCCCCTCCACCAACTCCTCACCTGCCTTTCCCCCTCCCCACCCAGGGGCAGCGTCCCTGTGATCTAGCGGATGAGGAGGTGCTGAGCCTGCTGGAGGAGCTGGCCCGGAAGCAGGAGGACGTGAGTGTCTGTCTGCAGCCAGGAGGGAGGGCCTCCACGTCCCTGGGGACCTGCTCTTCCCTGGACGGTGACCTGGGCCCAGTGGGGATCCAGGAGGAGGGGCACAGCTGGGTACTAGGGGGAGGCGGGGCCTTGGGCCCCGGGGGACCTTGGGACGCAGATGGGAGTCATTCCCCCGCCAGCACTGGGCCAGGCCTTGTTGCTGGAAAAACGCAGAATGAAGGGGTGAACGGTGCGGACTCGGGGTCTGAATCCCAGCTCTGCCATGGATTTGCTGTGTGAGCTCAGGCCAGTCACTTAACCTCTTTGGGCCTCAGTTACCTCATCTGTAAAATGGGGATAGTACGGCGCACTTGATGAGTTACATGTTCTGTTACGTGGAGTACGTATTATGCTATGAGTGGTACGTATGTAACTAAACAAAAGCATTCAGAACCCTGCCTGGCACACAGTAAGCACTCTTAGGTAGCAGGAAACATCTCCTGAGGCCTTCTGGGGGCCAGGCCCTCTGCCTGGAGCTTCTGGTGAGTGGCAGGTAGACAGGACCAGACCCCCGTGTTTACAGCTTGGCTGTGGCAACATTGAGGGAGACGGTCCTGTTTCCGGCTTGGCGGACTTGGGCAGCTTCCTGGGGACCAGGGCTCGCACACTGTTGAGGGAGCAGTACGTGCAAAGGCTCAGGGGTGGGGAGTCGTATGGTACCCGGAATTTGGAGAGGGGCAGACCCTGAAGGGCCTTGAATGCCAGGGAGGAGCAGTGTGACGGTGAGGAGGCTGGGGGCTCAGGGAGGGCGTTTAGTGGGTGAAGCAGGGTCTCTGAGAGGTGGGGGCACAGACGAGGCCTGGGGGTGTCTGGGAAGGGGTTTGCTAGGAGGGGCGGGGGAACTGCGGTGCAGGCTCCGAGGTGTGAAGACACAGCAGTCAGGGAACTGTGCCCTGAGATGCCATTTGGGGGCTGGGCCTGACAGCGAGCCTTAAGGGAGGAGGCCGGGCCTGGCAGCCCGTGTCCGGTGTGCTGAGGGGTTGGGGAGAAGTTTGGGTAGCTCGCCCCTGGGAGGTAGAGGCCAGGAAGCCTGGGGGCCCCTGAGTACTGGACGACTCATTTGAGACCCAGGGCGCCATGTCTAGGAAAACTCAGCGAGTGCACAAATCATCTCATTCCCCCCTGTACCACCTCCACCCCGGCACAGTTGTATGTGGGACCCAGGAGGGTCTGCGTGTTCTGCCCCTCCCCAGTGGCCCCCTTCCCCCCTTTCAGCTTCGGAACCAAAAGGAAGCCTCCCAGAGCAGGGGCCAGGAGCCCCAGGGGCCCTCCAGCAGCAAACACCGAAGGTAGGGGAGAGGCGCCTGGAGGGAATGTGGGCTGGAGGTTCCCCAGGGCTTGGACCCCAACGCCCTCCCCTTCCCACCAGGAGCTCTGTATGTCGTCTGAGCAGCCGTGAGAAGATCTCCCTCCAGGACTTGTCCAAGGAGCGCCGGCCTGGTGGGGCAGGGGGGCCCCCAATCCGGGACGAGGATGAGGGAGAAGAAGGCCCCTCAGGTGAGGGGCTGGGGGTCTGGGGTCCTGAATCTGGAGAGGAGGGGGCTGCGGGAGGAAGGGCTGGTGCTCAGAGACCTCTCCTGCTTCCTACACTGTAGAGCCACCCCCTGCAGAATCCAGAACGCTCAACGGGGTCTCCTCCCCACCACCCTCTAGCCCTAGGAGCCCCATGGTGAGTCTGGGTTCCCGGAGGCCGTACTAGCCTGGGAGGTTGTGGGGGGCGTAGCCATAAAGCCTGTGAACCTCTTGTCAGGGCAGGTGGGGTGAAGACTACAGTTCCCAGAATCCTCTGGGACAACTGACTGCCTTTTCCTGGCTGTGCCTGTCCTCCCCACCCCCCAGTTGTAGTTTGTGGTGGTCCTTTTGGGGGTAACACTTGAAGTTCTTGAGAAGTAGGACCCGCTCCCTGTAACTGATACCCTTCCCTTCTCCAGACCCCCGACGAGGCCCCCTTCTCCACGCGCTTTGGCCTCCAGAAGACGGGGAGCTCTGGGGCCCTAGGTCCTGCGGAGAGGCGGGGCGCCGAGGGTGCCTCGGGGGCTGGGCTGCAGCGCTCCGCCTCCTCCTCGCGGCTGGAAGGGACCTCCACTCAGGTGAGCAGGGTGAGGGGCAGGGGACCAGACCCTGCCTAGTCAAGGAGAATAGCCCCCTCCTCTCCTCTCCCCGCAGGCCAGGGAGCCCCGTCTTGCCAGAATTACCCCCACCCCCTCCCGGAAGGTGCCGGAGTCCTCTGCCCCGTGAGTCTGATGGCCCGGGTCCCGCCGGGAGTGGGGCAGGTCTGGGCCCCTGTCTTGTCAGCCTTTGCTCTCTGGGGTCTGGTCCCTGCCTCCCACTCTTGGCCTCAGTTTCCCTTTTGGTGCATCAAGTAAAAGCTCACAGTAAAACTCCAAGGCCACCGTGATCCGGCCTCCGGCGGCCCCCACCCCCCTCTCCAGCCCTCCGCCCTCCTTTCTGACGCGGGCTCGCTCCTGCCCGGGCCCTTCACTGTGGCTCCCCACTCACCCCCACAGGGCTTCCTTCCTCCCTCTCTCAGGTTTGTTTGAGTGTCAGCTTCTCAGGGAGGCCCACCAGCCCCGCTGCACTCATGCCCCAGCCTCCGGACACGCACACCTCCGGTCTCCTGTCCTTGCTCTGTCTTTTCTTCTCCAGGGTGCTTCATCCTTCTGACGTATCATGTGGTGTCCTGATCTTTCTGTGGTTATCCTCTCTTTTGCGTGCATCTTTTCTGCTCAGATCTGACTCAACGGGGCAGAGATAAATTGTTTCTTTTTCTTGTGCTTCTTGCTGTATGTGTGGTGCCTGCCACGTAACGCAAGCTTGAGTAATATTTGCTGATTGAACGCATTCACACAGGTCTGAGATCTCCAGGCCTCCTCCTCCCTTGGATAACTCCACTCTTGCCTCCAGGATTCCGGAGCCTGAATCCCCAGTGAAGCCAAATGTCCCCGTAGCCTCTGCAGCGCCCCCAGCGGACTCCCGCGACCGCCGGAGGTGAGGTGAAGAGGCCTGGGGGCAGGAAGCAGCTGTCTCCCCAGCTGGGAGACAGCTGCCTTACCCAGGAGTCCCAAGGTTGGCGCTGAGGTCCTCTGGCCGAACTTGACTTCCCCTGAGAGTGTCAACCATGGGATGGGACAGGGTCCAAAGGAACCCTCTCTGAGGTCGGGGCCCTTCGCTCAGGTCCTACCAGATGCCTGTGCGGGATGAGGAGTCTGAATCTCAGCGGAAAGCTCGCTCTCGCCTCATGCGCCAGTCTCGGAGGTCCACACAGGTGTGGGATGGGGGCCTGGACCCCTGGGTCTGCGGGAGGAGGGCCTGGGGGCCTAGACTCTGTCCTGAAGGGGCTGGGCCCTGAGTCCTGGACCCCCTGACTGCCCCCTTCTCCGTGCCAGGGTGTGACTCTGACAGACCTTAAAGAAGCAGAGAAGACTGCAGGAAAGGCCCCAGAGCCAGAGAAGTCGTGCCTGCAAAGCCTGGTGAGAGGGTTCAGGTGCCCGGGCAGGGGATGGTACAAGATGCCCTCGTCCTCTGACCCCCGTGCCCCTCTCCCACAGGACCCTTCCCGGCGACCCCGAGTCCCCGGGGTCGAGAACTCTGATGGCCCTGCCCAGAGAGGTGAGGTCTGGTCTCTGGGAGGTGGTCAACCTGGGCCCACCGAGCCTCCTGCTACAGTCTTAACTGTTTTACTGGGGGTTGGGCCCAGAGACCCTGACCCTGCAGAGGGGACCCCTCCACAGATCACTGTGCTGACTCCTGCCCCTCCCCCAGCAGAGGCGCCCGAAGGCCAAGGGCAAGGACCACAGGCCGCCGAGGAGCACCGCAGAGTCAGCAAGGAGTGGCGGGGACCTGCCGAGGTGCGGGGCGGGGCCCAGGCGGGCCGAGCTGGGGCTGTGGGCCGGCCTTGGAGGTGGGCTGGGGGTGGAGCCAAGCTGAACCCCACCTCCGCCCACAGGGGGAGGAGGCGGAGCCGGCGCCTGCAGACCGCAGCCCAGGATCCAGGTACAGGGTGGGCAGGAAGGGTTTGGGCTGTCTGTGGGGTCGTGGGCGCGCCCCATGACGCCCTCCTTGCCCTCACCCCAGCACTCCCGAGGGCGGCCCCTCTTCTCGCAGGCAGCGGGACCTCAACCCAGAACCAGAGCCAGAATCAGAAGAGCCTGATGGAGGCTTCAGGAAGGTTCGCGATCCCACCCCACGATTATGCCATTAACCCCCACTTGCTGGTTTTTATATACCTGCCCTCCTGCCCCCTACTTAGTGGCTCTGCCTGACCGATCCGGGCATCCTGCTCTTTTCCGGCCCCACCTGAGCCACAGTCACCCCCCTTCCCCGCAAACATGCGGCATCTCAGCCGGCAAGCCCTGACCCCCGTGTCCCTCCTCCCGGGGCCCCCAGCTGTATGCAGAGCTGCGCAGTGAGAACGAACGACTTCGCGAGGCCCTGACCGAGACCACACTGCAGCTGGCGCAGCTCAAGGTGGAGCTGGAGCGTGCCACGCAGGTGAGGACGCCGCGGCCCTGGAGGTGGTGGGAATTGGCCGGCGTGCCAGTGCTGGCTCCGGATTCCTGGGAGGTAGGGCCAGAGCGTCGAGGGGAGGGGCCTGAGTGGTGGGGGTACTAGGACCCTTGGGAGGAGGAGCGTGGCAATGAGGGGCGAATGAGGGGCAGAGCTAAGATCTCGGAGGCGGAGCCTGGCCCAGGAGGGGCTGGGCTTGTGGTCCTGAGCCGTGGGCGGGGAGGTCTGGGCCAGCCGGGAGTCTGCCTTTCCCCCTCTCACTGCTGGTTTCCCCCTTCTGGCCATTGCGGTTTGGACGCTTCTCTGAGCCCTGACCTTTTTGTGTCCTCACCAGAGGCAGGAGCGATTTGCAGAGAGGCCCGCCCTTCTGGAGCTGGAGAGATTCGTGAGTAAGGGTGGCTGGAGCGGGGCCAGCTGTGTCCCCAGCCTTACAAGCTCAGGCGGGTCTGGATGAAGAGGGCCACACTGACCTTCTAACGTGCCCCTCTGCCCGTTCCCCGCCTCTCTCAGCCATACTTGACCTCTGGCCCTCCCCGACCCCCGGTCCCTCGTCCTCACCTTCCCGTTTATTCCAGGAGCGCAGGGCCCTGGAGCGGAAGGCAGCGGAGCTGGAGGAGGAGCTGAAGGTGATTGCTAATGGGAAGCTGAGGGCAGAGCGAGGGTGGGCAGTGGGTGCAGCCTGCCCAGGGCCACCTGGCTGACCCGTCCCACCTCGCAGGCCCTGTCCGACCTCCGGGCTGACAACCAGCGACTCAAGGATGAGAACGCAGCCCTGATTCGCGTCATCAGCAAACTCTCCAAGTGACTCTGGAGGAGGCCCTTCCCCCGCACCCATATTTATACAGCTGCTTCTGCCACACGCACCCCTTCCTTTGCGTGAACACGAGTGACAGGGCTCCTGGGGAGTCTCTGAGAAGCCATAACCTCCCCTCGGGACCTCCAGACTGGGAGGGGAGTACAGAGTCCCCAGGAGCCAAGGGGGGCCATCCGAGGCCAGGATGGAGGCGGAGGCCGAGCCAGGTAGGGGGACGTCGCTGAGGGGGGACTGGGGCTGGAGGCGGGACCAGGAAGGAACCAAGGACCAAGAAGCGCCAGGACCAGAGTGGCCGCCCAGAGGTCCCCCCTCACGTGTGATGCCACCCTCATCAGCCCTCCCACCCGTGAACAGGGATCCGAGAATGTACCAATAGTCCCTCCGGCCTCGGCCAGGTGGGCCTGTATATAGGGGCCGTGTGCAATAGGGAGGGATGTCTTCTATTTTTTGCTGCCCCCTCGCGGCCCACTGTCTGGGGCAGGGGGAGAAGGTATTTTCGAGATAAAGCACAGGCACCACAAATAAAAGTCGTGAAGTTGCCACTCAGTGGCTGCGTCCTTGGCTGGAGGTGGGGCGCTGCTTCCCATTTGCTGGGGCTGTGCCTGCCCGTCACGGGGTGGGACAGGGCTTCAGGAAGAGCGGCCAGTTGGAACAGAGGTCCCAATCCAGGGCCCACGTGGTCACAAGTCGGCTTGGTACAGAGCAGGAAGGGTCAGCCGGGCGAGGGGTAGGGGCTGTGAATATTGGGGTTGGGGAGCTTGGGTCTTGGCCATCACTGCTTTTGAAACAAATTTGAGTCGGTTGCCAACATTTAAAACTTGGGGTCGTTCACATGTAAAAGTCCGGGGTTTTGACTTTCCTGAATAAACAGGACTCCGACAGTGCGAGCTGTTCGGTCCTGCACGGCCGCAGTTGGCTGGAGCCAAGCAGGAGCTATCCTCCAAGCTGGGGCATTCATTCATTCTCTCGCCCACTCATGGTCCCGTTCTCCTTGCCTGGCCCTGTCCTGCGTGTTGGTGGCACAGTACTGCATGAGACAGGGAAAGATCCCAGACACTTCAGGAGGAGAGGCGTGAGGCACCCAGTGACAAAATAAAGGCGTCGCCAGTGGTAGTGCCGCGGAGAGAAAGCAGAGGGGGCGGCAGCGGTTAGGGAGGCTGGTGTGCGCGTGTGCAGGAGTGCGTGCCTGGCGGAACACCGATTGGCCCAGAGGGGGCGTGGCAGACCACGGGGGTCCGGGATTGGTCCAAAACTGGGGCCCGTCTGATGGCAACCCCGAATGTCAGGCTGTGACATTTTGTACAGGGGGGTCAGAATAGAGCTTACTGGAAAGCTGGCACTGGCAGGTACTTGAAGGCGTCTGGGAACGAGCCATGTGGGTATTTGAGGAGTCTTCCGGATGAGAACAGCGTGGGCAAAGGGATAAAAATGTGCTGAAATGTAGGAAAGTAGCAGGGGATGAGGTTGGAGAAGGAAGGGCTGGCCTCGTACGAGTGTGGCCCTGGTAAGGACTTTTTTTTTTTTTGGCTGTGCTGCGTGGCTTGCGGGATCCAAGCTCCCCGACCAGGGATTGAATCTGTGTCCCCTGCAGTGGAAGCGCAGAGTCCTGACCACTGGACCTCCAGGGAAGTCCCAGGGGAAAACTTTTGTTTTGGGGAACTGCTTGCTTCTGTGGTTCTTTGGCTAGAAACAGGGGCTGGGGCACCAGGCAAGAGGCTGAAAGACGATTAGACACCTGCTAGGGCTGAGAGTATTCCGGGTGAAACGAACAGCATGAACTGAGGCGTGGAGACAGGAAGAGGGAAGCAGAGCACTGTGCTCGAGAAGCCTGTACGCTTGGCAGGCTACAGGCCCTCAGCTGCCCAGCCGCATCTTGGATTTAATCTGGTGGGACATGGGGAGCCTGGGGAGATGTGTGAGCAGGGGAGAGGGTGGGGTTGAGAAGGGAAGGGATCTTGGAGAGATGATGTGTCTGGTTCCCGAAGGAAGCAGAGGCGTGAGGGCGGCAAATAGGGGCTGAGGATCAGCTCCTGCCTGCCTGGGGCTGTGCCTCTGGTTCCTTCCGATCTGGTTTTGGAGGGCGCCATCTGGTGGCTCGGCTAGAAGCTGACTGATCTCCGGGGGAGAGGCCAGCGGGAATTGGTTGGGGTGGGGAGGGGAGCTTGTCAGGGGACATTCTGGGGAAGCAGAAGCGTCCAAGCTGAACCAGGTTGGGATCCAGAGAAAACCAGTCCCAAACCAGCCTCGCCAGCCACCCAGATGACGGGAAAAAGTTGCTGGCTGGCCAGAGGGAAAAGGAGCTGTTGCCGAGGAGGTAGGAAGCTTCCTGTTAGGCCGTCGTCTCACAGGATGAAGAGTGGCCAGGAAGCCTGTGACACATTCAGGAGGCAGCCACTTCTCCGTAGCTGGACCCCTGGCTGGAGGTGGAGAACAAGGTGTAAAAGTGGATGCTGGGAGACTAACCTAGGGGATGAGGGCAGGCTTTTCCAAAGAGGGTATTTGAGCTGGGTCAGGACAGCTGAATAGGATTTCAACAAGCAGAGAATCGTTCCAGCCAGCAGAAACCAGCCATTGTTAAAACTCCAGTGGTTGAAGGGGTTTGGGGAGTGTGTGGAGAAGGGCAGGACCAGAATGCACTGGGGATGAGGAGGTGAGGACGAGGTTGGAGATGTAGGGACCAAACCACTCAGGGCCTCGAATGCCAGGCTATGGGGCTAAGACGGCGACGGGGAGCCAGAAAAGGATTTTGAGCAAGGGGTGGACTGGGGCCTCGGGTGTTCAGAAGATCCCTCTGGAGTGAACTAGAGGACAGACTGGAGGCTGGGAGGTCAGGAGGAAGTCTGAGTTGGGAGGATTCAGAGAAAGAAACTAAAGAGAGTGGGGACATCTGCTAGATTCCTTTCCTGTGAGGCTGTTGCCGGGGTGAGGGGCAGGTTCCTGGCCCCTGGTACCCGGGTAGAAAAGGGACAGCAGTTGACATCGCCTGCTAAGAGGAGGCTGTTTATAGACTGGGTAGCATTATCACAATACACAGGGCTCCCGAGCGCAAGCACTTGCCCTAAATTGTCTCAGTGCCCGTTCTCGGCCAATACGAGAGCACTTCTCAGGAGACTCCATTAAGGACGGGCCGATTTATCTAACCGGACGGGCTGGAACAGGTCGGCGATCCCTGGAGGGATCTACTTCCGTTGGTGGGGGCAGTCTGCAGAGTCCGTTCTCCCGCGGGGCTGCTTCCTGGAAACTTAGCGGAGGGGCGGGGAAGGATCAAATGACTTCCGTTTCCACCTCGTCTTCCATCCTCTTCTTTTGCTTCTTCATTACCGCCTCCAGCTCTGACACTTTCTCTTTGTCCTGGAGTGGGGGTGGTGGTGGAAAATCAGGACCTTGGAGGCAGAGACCTCAGCGCCCTCCCCAGTCCGGGCTCGGGGACGAGCGCCCGCCTCACCTCCAGCAGCGAGCGCTGCACTGTGATCTGGCTGTACACGCGCGCCCCCTCCTCGGGGCTCAGCGCCCGAAACTTATCTTTCTGCAGCGAGAATAGCTGCGCGCCGCTCAGTGCGCCTAGCGCGGCCACGGTCCTGAGCAGGGGCATCCAGGGCACAGTCAGGCCTGTTGGCCAATCACGGCTCAAGCCTTTCCCCTAGCCGGCACCTGCCACACTCACCCTGAACTAAAGCCCTTGCCCTGCAGCCAGGCGCGGACCTCCGAAGCGTTGGAGCGCGGGCTGAGCTGCGGCTCCGGGGCGCGGGGCTCCGGGGTGCGGGGCCCCGGGGCTGCGCGGCTGGGGCCCGTGAGGCCCTGGGCCAGGCGTGCCTGCAGCTCCTCGTTGATGCTGAGCATCTGGGAGAATTTCTCTGCAGGCGGGAAACCGGGAGGGAGGGGGGACTCAGGGCGAAGGGCCCTGGGCTCAGAGGGTCGGGGACCTCCAGCGTCCTCGTGATGGGTCGGGACTCCGTTTACTCTTTCTGAGCCTCGGTTTCTCTGCCTGGAAAGCGAGGACAAGGACCGCTCCTTCGAAGGGGTGCCCCCACCACTCACCCTTCTTGCCGGAGTCCAAGTTGTTGAGGCTCTCGCAGCTGTCCCTGGGAGACCGAGACGGAGCCGGAGCCTGGGTCCGCGCTGGTCGGGCACCGGGAGCTGGAGCCA
>NW_020174226.1:166242-178651 GCF_003031525.2 Neophocaena asiaeorientalis asiaeorientalis | reverse complement strand
CGGTGCTGGTGGTGGAGGAGGAGAGGGAGTGCTGTTCTCCTGGAGAGGGGAAAAAGAGGAGAGCACCTGGATCGGAAAGAGGACTGGGTCCCAGTCCCCTTCGCCTGGAGGTGAATTTCCGAATCCTCAGCCACTTCCTCTGCCAGTGACTTTGACCCCTTATCCCTCACGCCTCTTGTTCTCAGGACCCAGGATCTGAGCCCAGCCCCTCTTCCCTCAAGACCCAGGAGTCTGCCCTGGCTCACCAGGCTGCGGCCCCCCCGCGGCCCCGGGTGGGGTGTCAGGATATTATAGGGTACATATCCCTCCTGCCCCCTCTGGTCCCGAACCTTCCACCACTTGCGCTGGTCATCCAGGACCTGGAAGAGGGAAGGGTTCAGAGGCTGTGTCTGTAGCTAGGGCTGGGTGGACTCCAACCCCCCAGCCCCACACCCCGTCCCCCACTCCTCTGACCTCCAATATGTCCCACTGCTTGACGGACAGCTCGCTGCTATTGCGCGCCTGGAAGTCATAATTACATAGGACCCACTTTCCCGCCGGCTCCAGCCCCTGGGGCTCAGCTTCTGGTTCCTGGTCTTGGTGACTGAGGAGAAGGGGAAAGGGTTGCGGGGTAAGGAGGTAGCCAGCTCCACTGCTCTGGACTGTAGGGTGTTGGTGTGAGCTGGGGTTAAAGCCAAGCAGGGGTCGAGGCAGGGGAGGCCGGTTAATACTGTTAACAGAGGTTTGAAATTGTAATACCGGTTTGAATATATTGTGCTCCTTATGTGCCTGGCACCATGCAGTAGGCACATGGTATGAGTACTAGCATCAGCTCCATTTTACAGATGAGAACATTCAGGCTCAGAGAAATAGAATGACTCTCCCCAGATTACACAGCTAGAGACAGCTGCTATTTATTGAGCAACTACTGTGTACTTGACTCGTGCATAATGAAAACTCATAAACATAATAAAAACAATAGTTAGCACTTATATAGCACTTATTACATGCCAAACACTGTTCAAAGTCTGCTACATGTATTAGCTGATTTGATGCTAGAGACAACACTTGGTAGAACCATGAGTTTGGACCCCCTAGTTCCTTCCTCCCTCCAGAGACCCAATTATTATCTCCATTTTACAGGAAAGGAACAGTGATATCAAGTGACACGGTGATGTAAAGGTCACAGAGCAAGGAAGAGGTGTAGTCAGGCTGGGACCCGGGCAGGCTGGCCCCAGAGCTCATGTCCTGAGTAATTCCATTCTACTTGCACACAGCTGGATGTGAACCTGCGTGCTCCCATGACCCTGAGCTCCTAACTGCTAGCCTGTACAAACTCACAGACTTCTCCCTCTTTCAGGGAGGGATTATTATTTCCATTCCCCTCCTGCCCTCCGCAAAGAACTTGAAGCGCAAAAAAAAAGGTGAGTTAAAAGCTGTGGGTGTCAAGCTCAAGGTTCAGAAGCACACCGAGAGGGGGGTCCGCTAGACCAGGCAGCTGGGGGGAGGGGAGCAGACTTTTAGCTCTGACAACCCAGTAAAAGGCACCTCAGCCCGGATCAGGCCTACCTGTGCAAGGGAGAGGGGAGTCTTCAGGGCCGAGGCACCCCCTGTGTGGGGCCGGCGGCAGCTCCCAGCACGCCGCCGTCTCTGCTGAGACTCTCTGCCCGAGCCCTCACCCAGACCCCCTTCTGCCCCTCCAGACCTGTGGCTTTGTTGTCTTCTCATCCCACGCAGCTTCCCTCCCATCTGCCCCCCGACTTGCCCAAGGAATCCTAGCTCCTCTAGGCCCTTCTTCCCCCGGGACCCAAGAGTCTGCACCACCATTGCTTGTTGGAACTATGAATTTGCACCCCCAGTTCTTTCCTCCTCCAGAGACCTAGGAGTCCAGATCTCAAGCTTTAATTTCCTCGACCTTTTAATGCTTAAAAGGTCCCAGTGTGACACCCAGCAGGGACTGAGACAACTGCTCTAGAGCCTTGGGAAAGCAAGGGTCCAGCCTCCCAGCCTTTACCTCTCTCAGGAGCCCAGAGATACTACCACTTCCTAACTTTCCCAGAAACTTGCCCCTTGGCCCTTTAAGTCCCAAGCCTACTTCCCTGGGTCTCCAAGGTCCCAAGCATCAGACTTGAGCTCTTCTTCAAAACCCAATATCTAATTCCCCAGCCTCTTCTCTCCAACACCCAGGACTCTGTCCATATAGGGACCCAGGCAGGGAGCTTCCCAGGCCCTGGGAAACCAAACTGCCTTCTTCCAGACCTTTGGGGATCTAGGGGTCCCTCTCAGACTTTACCCACTCCCAGCACCCTCCTCCCTTAGACCCTGGAATCTGGGCCTCCAGTTCCCTCCTCCCTAGAACCCAGAAGTCTGGGCCCCACTCCCTCCCTCGTTGATCCTCTCCCCTGTCCCAGCCCGGGCCCCTGCCTCATCGCCACCTCACCCACCTTCGAAGAGCCGGGAAGACAAAAGGAAAAAGAAAAAAGGGGAAGTGGAGTCAGCGCTGGGACCCCCCAGGACGCACCCCTCCTGGACCCCACCTGACCCGACTCACCCATTGACACTCACCCATTGACAGCGACCTGAGGAGTGCTTTGCTGCAGGAGATGAGAGCAGTAGATCAGGTGGGGCCCGGCCTGCGCCCCAGAATTCCCAGTCACGGCCCCCCTGTGTCACCTGAGGGAGCTTAAGCCTTAGCCTCACCTGCTGGCGGCGCCGCTCGTGCTGTAGCTGTTTCTCTACTGGGTCCTCCCAGGCGCGGCCCTGTGGGTCCGTGGCTGTGGGCTCCCAGCCGCTGTAGAACTCAGGTCTGTATGGGGGTCCCTCCTCTGAGGGTAGCTCCATCCTGCAGCCAAGGAGGGGCAAGGGATCCTCAGGGATCCTGGTATGACCTCCCTGTCAGTAACCTCATGAAGTTTACCCCCTCCCCTTAAGCCTCGTTCTATTCCAACAATTCTAATCCTGCCCCCTTTTGCCAAGCCCTGCCCTTGCCTCTAAGCTGCATCCACGACACCAACTATATTTGTAAATACCCTGATTCCATTCATGCTCCGCCCTGGCCTCTGAATCTCACCTCTGATTCCAAACCGTGTTTCTAGCTACACACATCCCGTCCCTTTCCCCTAAGCCCAGCAGCTAGCTCTGCACCTACTCCCTTGAAGCTCTCAGCCTCCAAGCGCAAAGACTGCTCCCCCTTTCCAAAACCACAGACCAAACGTTTCCTAAGCCCGCCTCTTCGGCATAGCCTCACTCCATTCCTATAAGTCCTGTCTTTTATTCCGGTTTGAGGTGTTTTTTTTTTTTTAAATCATGCTACGAAAAACCTAACTACCTAACTTTAAGATTTATTTTTGCAACTTTTTTCAACAGAGAAAACAACACACTCCTTGGGGAAAGGTGAGTGACTAAGAGGACAGGTCCTGGGTACCTTACTACCACAGAGCCTGGAGTTGACAGGCCTGCCTAGGAGAGAACCACCGGCACTGCCACACCACCAAAGTGGGTAGCTGCTGTCTGAGGCTCAGCAGACAGTTTCATACGCCACGCAAAGCTGCTCGCCTTCCCTCATCGGATCGTGGCATTTGACCTAGTCCCACGTGAACTTCAATTTCTTTGGCGACACCCTCTAGCTAAGCCCCACAACTAACCTACCCTCCTACCCCATCTTTCCAACAGCCCTGCCACTTCCTCCCAACCCCACCCCTAAATTACCACGCCTCCTGCTTCCCAGCCCTGTCCCTCCAATCACCACGCTCCCAACCAGCTCCGCCCCTGGATCACCACGCCTCCTGCCTTCCAGGCCTGTCTCTCCAATCACCACGACCCCGCCCCTGGATCACCACGCCTCCTGCCTTCCAGGCCTGTCTCTCCAATCACCACGACCCCGCCCCTGGATCACCACGCCTCCTGCCTTCCAGGCCTGTCTCTCCAATCACCACGACCCCAGCCTCCCAGCCCCGCCCCTAAATTGCCGCTCCTCCAGCCTCCCAGCCCCGCCCCTTACCCCGGGCGGGTCCAAGAGTCCCCCAACGAGGTCCAGAGCGTGTTTTCAAGTTGGGTGACGTTGTCCCACAGCAGCGCCACAGCCTCGGAAGTCAGATGCGGCCGCCGCACGCAGCTCGCGAACTGGGGGCCGCCCGAGGTGTCCACAATCTGGCAGCGGCGCAAGAGTGGGCAAGCTATCAGACCTTCTTGAAGTGGAACCCTCCTGCTGCAGGAAGCCCTCAGGCCGGGGGTGTCTCACCATTTGCAGAGGTCCGAACAGGAAGTGCAGCAGTTCTGGGGAGGAGGGGTTGGCGATGTTGCTGCGCAGCCGGGCCTGTGGAGCCGGGGAGGTGCTGGTATTAGTGCGCGGACAGGTCAGGTTTGTTATTCCCCTCGCCCCCTGACGCCCCGGGATGAACGCGTCCTCACCAGCAAGCTGAAGGCGTACTTGATTTTCTGAAGCACATCAATGAACTCGGCCTCTGAGGGCGGCTTGGCCCGCAGCGTCAGGAGGCCCTCTGTGGGTACAGAGGCAGGCGCGGTGATGGGGCACATGCAGACAGGGTCCGGCAGGGTGGAAGAGAGAGGCAGAGACCCAGTGAGATCGCGATAGGGAGTCAAACTGGCAGGGGGTGCAAGGGGAGACCCAAGGGAGAGGGTGGATATTTGGGAGTGAACAGGAAGCGGGTGTTCAGGATTGCCACTCGGTGGCGCCTCCTCACCCCCGGCCTCCCGGTGCCGGGTCCTGCGGCTGCGCTCTCGGTGCTCCAGCACTCGGGTCGCCTCGGCAGACTTCTGCAGCCTTGATACGAAGGTCTCCACGTCGTCGAACACGTGGTTCAGGATGTCCTGGGGGGCAGAGCAGGGGGATACGTGGCACCCCTGAATCTTGGACCCTCATCACCCCCGTTCAAGCCCTCTCAAACCAAGAGCGCTTAGGCATTTAGGCCAGGCCACGCCCTCTGATGCTTGACTCTGCCCCCATTCTGTCCCCTCCGGCCACCCCCCCAGAAGTCAGACCAAGTCCCCAGAACCAAGCCCCACCCCCTGACCGAAGATTCACACCTGCAGCCAGTCCCGCCCCGGCCCGAGCCCCGCCTCACTCACCACTTCCCGCTCCGCCTGCAGACTGGCCAGGTCTGGGCCGCAGGGGCCCAGGTCCCGAGAGGTCGGGTCAGTGCTGCTGCAGACCTCCGCCCGGCCCGGCCTCCGCATCTCTGCAGTCTCTGGGATGGGGTCCGCCTGGGGTCGCCCGCGGCCCGCGGCCGGCTCCACCGTGTTGATCGCGGCGCGGACCGTCGGGCGGTGCTGCAGGGGCGGTGTCTCGGCGGCGGGCGAGGGGTGGCACTGCAGCTCCTTTCGCGTAGCCCTGCGGGGGAAGGGGAAACTGAAGCTGGGCACACCGAGGGGTCCGGGAGGGGAGAAATTCGGGGCTTCAATCTGAAACACTGTGGCCCAAGGGGGTCAAAGCTAGGCTCTCAGTGGTAGGGAGAAATCCGATATATGGGGGATGGGAGAGCACCTCTCCGGAGGGAAACTGAGGCAGAGGGAGGAGAAACCGAGGGGAGGGGAGTACACTTGGTACAGGGTTTGTTTGACTCCATTTAAAACTCGTTCTGCTATAGGCTAGTGGTATCCACCGATTTCTCGGTTGGGGAAACTAAGGCCCAAAGAGGGGAGCCGGCTCCCCAGAGACCTCCCCGTCGTCTCTTCTCCCCAGCTTCCAGCCCGGCCCCCTTACCTGAGCGCCGCCGCCCTGCGCTCCCCGCGGCCCGAGCGATAGCTGTGCAGAGCCCCCTGGATGTCCTCTCGGATCAGATCCGCCTGTCAATCACGCCGTCAGGCCACGACCGCAACCCACCCACTGCCCGCCCAGGCGGCTCTCCGGATCGATTCCTCAGCTCGGCCCCAGACCACGTCCAGTCGTAGCTCACGCACTGCGCCCACGCACGTCCACGCCCTGAACTCACACCCCGGCTCTTAAACGGTCCCTGCCTTAGGCCCCTCCCCCAGCCACGGAAGCCCCCTCCAGATGGCGCTTCGCCCCTGACCACACTCACTCCCATCCTAGTTCTGGCTGCTCCCCCAGACCCTCACTTCCATGTTCTGTCCACGTTCTGTCCGAGCTCTTAGCTCTTAGCCTCCGTCTCCATTCGGCCCTCTCGATCCTTCTCGACCCTACGTTCAATCTGTTCTCAAATCCCCCTCCCTCCCAGAATTCCTTTACAGGTCACGCCCCCTCCGCTGGCCCTGACCCCGCCTTTGCCGTACACCGTGCCCCCGGTCTTAGAGGCCCCGCCCCGTTGGAGGTCCGGCTCCGGACTCCGCCCAGTTTCAGCTCCGGGTCCGGAATCCAAAGGGTCTCAGTCTGTGGCCCCGACCCCCGCTCGCTCACCCCCAGACGCAGGCCCTGGAAGAAGTGCACGTCGGGCTGCGTGCGCTCGGGCTCCTGGCACACGAGCAGCAGCAGTGAGCAGCTCTGGCCCGGCGGTATCACCGTGTCGCAACGCACGATGGCGCTCAGCGGGTAAGACTCCAGCTCCTCCTGTGGGGTGGAGGGTGGGACAGCGGGTAAACTGAGACCCGGAGCCAAGGATACTCCTAAGTGGTGACAGCAGTGCCAGCAGTGCCAGCACGTACAGGCACTGCGCAGGGCAACCTCCACCCCAAGTTGAGGGGCCAGGGATAACACCCCTGTTTAATAGATGAGGCTAATGAGGTTCAAAAAGGGGGCGGGGGTCCCTTGCCAAAGTTCCTAGAGGAAGGACGTGCAGGAATCAAGATTCACACTCAGATCCCTGAGGTCCCTAGGGCTCTCCATGCCTTGGTGGGCTCAGTCCAAGCTGCTCCTTCCACCCGTGTGCCCCGTGGCACCTTGGAGACTGGGTCCAGCAGCGCAACGTGTTTGGGAGACACGCGCAGCAGCATGTCCTGGGCCCAGACGCGGCCTTGGCTGTCCATGAGGGCCAGCTTCCGCGAGGCGTCCTCCACCGTGTGCACGCCATCCTCCTCACCCAGGCAGAAGGTCACCAGGTGCTGGAGAAAGCAGTGAGTCCCAGGATGAAGCCAGGTGGGCTGAGAAGCCCTGGAATCAGCCTTATAGCCGGCGACTACGCACACCTCCTCTGGGAAGCCTTCTCTGATCACCTGCGCCACCTCCTCCCAGTGCCCTTTGTGTGTCTTCCCTGGGTCTAGCTCTCCAGCTAGACCCCTTGAAGGCAGAGAATGGTCTGGATTATATCTAGTTCCTTCTAAGCAGCTCTACCTCAGTTAGAGCACCTGGCAATTTTGCTGGTACCTCTGGACCTTGTCTGACCCCTACTCATCCAGGATTGCATCTGATTTGTCCCTGTGGTCCAACTATCCAGCACAGGAGCTGGTCCAGAGGAAAAGTTGGCAGATTCAAGTGGAATTGAGTTCCTCCACTGAATACCCACATCTGAGGCAAGGCAGAAGAGCAAACTGAGTTTCCCAAGTTCTTGCTGCTTGGAGGTCCAACTGCTTTCAACTCCCCCATCTCCTCAGGCCTGCCTTGCCTCCTGCAAGACTCCCCGTGGCAACACAGACCCCAGACTCACATTGACTGGATATTGGGAAACATCGGCCATAACCTCGGTGGAGTAACGCTTCCTCTGTTCTGTGGGGGAAGAAGGAGAATGGCTGCAGGAGACCCAGCTCCCAGCCCCTTCCCCCTCAGACTCAGGAGTCCAGACCCCCAGCCCCTCCTCCCTCAGAAAAGGAGTCCAGACCCCCAAACCCTCCCCCATCAGATCCAGGAGTTCGGGTCCTCAGTTACCTCCTCCCTCAGACCTAGTTTCTCTTGGCCCGGGGCTTCCTTGCCCCTCAACTCACCATAGATAGACTTGGCACTCCGTTTGGGAGAAGCTTCTGGACTAGTGAAGGAAAAGAGTGGTGAGAGGGGCCATGGGAATTGGGGGCAGATCATGGGAGTTTTGAGTGCCCAGCAGAGCTTGTGAGGGCGTTGGGGAGCCATGGAGGGTTTTGAGCAGGGGAGGGCAGGGCCAGAGCTGGACTTTAACGAGACAAGTATGGCAGTGGTGCTGGCTCGTGGTGGCGAGTGTGGTCTCTACTGTCACACAGACCTGGGTTCGAATCCCCTGTCAGCTACTTCTTTGTCATGAGACCCCGGGTGGGAGACGATCTCTCCTGCTTCAGTTTGCCTTTCCATAAGACAGGGGTTGGTTACCCTATAGTGTCTGTTGGGCGAATTCAATGAGATGATGCAGTTGGAATGTTGTGCAGCCTTAGTAACTGTTATTATCATCATTAAGATGATGCAAAGCGCTTAACACACAGTAGTTGCTCAATAAATGGGATTTTTTTTTTTTGGGTTTTTTTTTTTTTTTTTTTTTTTTTTTTTGTGGCTGCGCTGTGCTGCGTGGCTTGCAGGATCTCGGTTCCCTGACCAGGGATTGAACCAGGGCCACGGCACTGAAAGCGCCAAATCCTAACCACTAGACCACCAGGGAACTCCCAATAAATGGGATTTTTTACAATAGCATTAGTATTGGGAGTAGATGGAAAGTTATCTTCTTCCCCTCCTGCCCCCACGGGCCAGGTTCTTTTCAGCCAGATCTTTCTCTGAGAATTCTCGAGTCCCCATTTCCACAGAAATAACAGCTCAGAGCTTGGTTGGGGTCGGAGATGAGAGAGGAAGGTTGAGAAACTCTTTTAGTCAAACCTCTGCTCCTCTTCCTGCCCTTGTCAGTCAAATCTCCCCACAATTTGTTTACCTCTGGGCTGGAGAACTCACTCCCTTCCATCTTCCATGCAGCTATTCCCACGCTTCTCTCTTTACCCTTCTCCCTGCTCACTCCAGGAGACTTGACCCTTCATTATAAACAGCCCTGAGCTTTTAGCAAAGGTCAATATTTAATAATAAGATATAACAACTGGGAATTCCCTGGAGGTCCAGTGGTTAGGACTCAGTGCTTTCAGTGCCGTGGGCCCGGGTTCCATCCCTGGTTGGGGAACTAAGATCCCAGATGCCATGCAGCGCAGCCAAAAAAAGAAAAAGGAAAAAGGTAACAACGATGGCCTAGCAGCTCTCATGAGTTGAACACCTGCTGTTGGTCAGATGCTCTGCTAGGTGCTGTATGTACATTAGCCTATCGAGCTCTCAGAATTGTCCCTGTTTCACGGAGGAGGGACTGAGGCTTGAAGAGGTGATGTCCTGTGGCCAGGGCCACACCACTGCTGAAAGTTAGCGCCCGGATTTGGACCCAGGTCTGTCTGCTTGGCAGCAGGCAGCTCAGGTGGTCCTCGGAGTGTCCAGTCCTGGGCTGCGGGTGTGGATGAAAGGGTCGGGGGGGGAAGGGCGGGGCGGCCGGGGGACCTGGTGGGCGGGGGTACTTACCCAGTGGTGGAGCTCATGGTGCCGAGAATGGGGAGCTCCTGCCACCTGGAGCCCTGGGAGCCAGCAAAGAGGTGAGGCCAGACCTGATCGCAGGACCTATGATTTCTGCCCCAGCACCTCCCCGCTCAGACCAGGAATCCGGGCCCCCAGCCCCTCCTCCCTCAGACCCAGATGTCCAGGCCCTCAGGCCCTTGTTCCTTAGACCAGGAATCTAGACCTGCAGGCCCTCCCCCCTCACACCTAGTACACTGCCGCACCCCCAGTTCCTCAGGGCTCCATGCATCCAGCTCCCTAACCTGTGTGTACCCCATTTTCCTTCCTCTACCCAGGGATCCTGTCTCCCTGTCTTCTAGCCTTTTACCTTCTCAGGGGCCCAGGAGTCCAGAACTCAGAGCTCCTTGTCCCTTGGAACTAAAGGGTTTGGACACCAAGTCTCCTCAGAGAACCATTCATCCAATTCCTCAGCCCCTATGGCCCATAGTCTTCCCTTAGGTGTTCGGGTCCGATCTCCAGCCCCCAGCTCTTCAGAACTAGACTTTAGTTCCCCCAGCCTTTCCTGTGTCTGGACCCAGGAGTCTGGGCCCCCTGCTCCCCTCTCCCAGACCCAGGAGTCCCCACCTCCCATCCCTCCTCGCTAGGACCCAGCTCTCTTCCCTGGGCCCCCTCCTCACCTGCTGCTCAAGCTGTGTCAGACAGGAGGCTCTGAGCTCTTCTCTCCCTTCCCTACAGGGGCCTCTCCTTCCTGCTCACTCCCAGGGCCCTCCCTCCTCCGCATACCTGAGCACTCACCTGGTACAGCCTGCTGGCGTGGCCCCTGGGCGGGGCTGGCTGACAGACCCAGGGCGCCGGCTGGGATGTCCTCAGGGGAGCCAGAACGCTTATTGTCTCCATCACAACAGGAGAAACTACAGTAATTGGATGTCAAAGTCCTTCACGCGTCAGAAATACCCCCTTCGAATTCTCCTGGTATCTCTGCGATTCTCCTGGTATCTCTGCGAAGTTGATTGCCGCTTGTTCATGGTCAATGTGGAAGGAGCCACCTTTCCATCTCCAGGGCTGGTGTCCATCCCTGCTCTGTGCACACCTCCTGTCTGGCGTTCCTATCTCCACCGGTGCCCTTGGCCCCCAACCCTCCCCTTCCCTCCTCCTTTGGAAATGTCCCTCAGTAATTCCCGATAACGATGACAGCTAAGACTCAATGCCCAACACTGCTCCAAGGGCATCACAAGAATGAACAGGCTCCCCAGGCATAAAAATCTCCTTTCGAGAACTTCCCCTGTGCCATGGTCCTCGCTAACTGAGTTATACACACCACTTCTTCCCCGAACCCAGTGAAGTGAGTGTTGGGATGTCTCCATTTGGCAGATGAGGAAACTGAGGCTCACAAGGGCTCAGAGGCTTGCTCAGAGTTACACATGCAGCGAGTGGTCTCCCTGCCGTCTTCCTCCCCAGTCCGGTCTCAATGCATGGACCCCATAGAAACCTAAATCAGCTTACGTCACTCCACTCTCAAAAGGCTTCGGTGGCTCCCCATTTCTCTGGATAAAAGAGAAGACCTTCTACAAGGCCTTAAGTGATGGTACCCTACCTCATCTCTTCCTTTGCTCCTTGAGTACCCAGATGCCATTCTGCCTCAGGGCCTTTGCACTTGCTGTACCCTTTGCCTGGAAAGCTCTTCTCATATCCTCAGATGAGCAGAGGCTTGCTCCCTCATCTTCTTCAGGTCTTTGCTTGAATGGCACCACCTCGGGAGGCCTGGCTGGCAACCTTGTCTAACATGGCAGCACCTCTGACCCTTCCCTCCTTCAGAGTCTCTTCCCCCTCCCCCAACATTTAGTTTATCTCCAGATCATTTATCACCCTGTAACACACTATATTACCTGTTTATTTTGTCTGTTTTATGTCCTCCCCATTAGAATGTAAGGCTTCAGGACAACAGACTCTTGTATGCTCAGTCCCCCAGTGTATCTGCAGCATATAGAATAGGGTCTTGCATGTAGTAAGTGCTAGAGTGACATTTGTTGAATTACTGAGTTTTTGTATTCGGTGCACTCGTGTGCATTATTGCTTCACTGAACACATGTTGACCCCACAGTCTATACTAAGAGAGGCTGGAAACCAGAGAAGGCACATCCTTGTCCTGGATTGATGGGGAAGAAAGAACAGACAGAAAGAGCCCAGGTGGGTGTGGGTTCGAGTCCTGGTTTGCCACTTAATAATTTTGGTAATACTTATTGTGTGCTTATATCCTCTTCTGAGTACCTTGTGTGTGTGTGTGTGTGTGTGTGTGTGTGTGTGTGTGTGTGTGTGTTTGTATAAACCTCACAACGTCCTAGGAAATGGGTTCAGTTATCCCCATTTTATACATGAAGAAACCAAGACATATTAAAGTTAAGTAACGTGTCTATAATCACACAGCTAATAAGTGGTAGAGATGGTTGAACCCAGGCCATACAGTTTAGGCACTGCATCTTGGTTGTTACTCTGCTACCACCTCATGGTCCAGGCCCCTACCTAGCTGTGTGACCCTGGGCAAATTACTTAACCTCTCTGTGCCCCAGTCCCCCCTCTGTAAAATGGGGATAAGAGCACTGGGAAGGTTAAAGGAGGTTACGGAGAGGTCTTAGTACAGTACTCGACGAAGAGAAAATCCTAGGGAAGAAGAGTTAGCAACCACACCGATGATGTCTTTCTCTCCACAGGTCCTATAATGGCAGATGCTAAGGGTGCCTCGGAAGCCTGGAAGCGGCTCCTCAGAGGGTCAGGGCAGGCTTCCTGAAGGAGGAGGGGTGGGGTGGCCAGAGCTAAACCTGAAGGGCAAGTTTGGCAGCCCCAGGTGGCCTGGAGGATGAGGGAGGAGTGTTCCAGGCCAGGAACTGCCTGAGCCACGGAGGGGAGGGCCATCTAGCCAAGTCTCAGTGGCTCCGGGCCATGACAAATGCAGATCCGGCTGAAACCAGGCCCTTTCTTCGTGTGCAGGTGGAGAGAAGGGTCCTTGTAAAGGCACGCAGTGGGAGTCGGGGGCCTGGACCCCTGGGTCTGAGGGGGGAGGGGTTGGGGGCCTGGAACCCT